>NW_027133899.1:0-300000 GCF_037392515.1 Haliotis asinina
AGTTTGTTTTCATCATATTTCCAAGCATTCTTTTGTGTGATTTGGTGGTCCTGAAAAGGACCGTTGATGGAGAAGCGTGGGTGGAAATTTACTTTCCGGCAGACTTTTGCGTCTTCTTGGGGAGAAGGACAGCCTGGATGTTGGGGAGGACACCACCTTGGGCGATGGTTACTCCGGACAGAAGTTTGTTCAACTCCTCGTCGTTCCTAATGGCCAGCTGCAGATGTCTGGGGATGATTCTGGTCTTCTTGTTGTCTCTTGCGGCGTTACCTGCCAACTCAAGAACCTCAGCGGCGAGGTATTCCAAAACGGCAGCCAGGTACACTGGGGCTCCGGCACCCACGCGTTCGGCATAGTTTCCTTTACGGAGGAGGCGATGGATACGTCCAACGGGGAACTGAAGTCCGGCCCTGGAGGATCGGGACTTGGATTTGCCCTTGACTTTTCCGCCTTTACCACGTCCTGACATGTTGGTAGTTTTATCGATATGCAACAACAAGCAACGAACTCAGCCCATTTATACGGCCCTATACAAAGCAACTGGACGCGCACCGGGTCGAAACATGGATTTTGCCGGGAAGGTTGTCTTCTCCGACGTCCGCGCGCTCAAAACCTCCGATCCGATCCGCTGTATAAAAGGCCTGAGATCGCCAAATCCATATACACAATCTTGCACTGCTTCAGTATCAACATGCCACCAAAGGTTAGTTCTAAAGGAGCTAAGAAAGCCGGAAAGGCAAAGGCCGCACGTGTCGGCGACAAGAAAAAGAAGAGGAGGAGGAAGGAAAGTTACAGCATCTACATCTACAAGGTGTTGAAACAGGTGCACCCTGACACTGGTATCAGCAGCAAAGCTATGTCCATCATGAACAGCTTTGTCAACGATATCTTCGAGAGAATCGCCGCCGAGGCATCCCGTCTCGCTCATTACAACAAGCGATCCACTATCACCTCTCGGGAGATCCAAACCGCTGTCCGTCTTCTCCTCCCCGGTGAACTGGCCAAGCACGCCGTCTCTGAGGGTACTAAGGCCGTCACCAAGTACACCAGCTCCAAGTAGACAGTTCACCTACGGGCTTCTGCTTACCACCCAACGGTCCTTTTCAGGACCACCAACTCTCACAAAAGAACACTTGAAAACAAGTAATTAGACTCAGAGAAACACAACAAAACATAACGTGTAGAAACTAAACACAAATAGGAGAGAACACTCACGAGTATTAATGTAAGCCCTATGTATTCTTCATACATAACGTTATAATTATCCATGTTTCTTTTTCTTTAAAAAACAAAACAAACAAAAAACAAACAAACAAACGGTTTAAATTTGTAACCTATACCTGATTACAATACACAATCAACGCATCTAATCTACTCACTTACTAACTGGCTGTTATTGTTTTCTGGTTCCACATATCATCGTTTCACTCATGCTCTTCACTGGTGTGAATCGGTTAACATTTTACTGTGCATTTGAATTTATTCGATTGCATCACGTGCGTGCGTGCGTGCGTGCGTTCGTGTGTGAATGTATTTAGAATGCAAATGAAATAATGACAATGTGTTTTTCATAAAATCAAGTTATCAAGCATTCTTTTGTGTTATTTGGTGGTCCTGAAAAGGACCGTTGAGAGTGTTGGTAAAAACACAAAGTTTTCAACCGCCGAATCCGTAGAGGGTACGTCCCTGGCGTTTCAGGGCGTAGACGACATCCATGGCAGTGACAGTCTTCCTCTTGGCGTGCTCTGTGTAGGTGACGGCATCACGGATGACATTTTCAAGGAAAACTTTCAGGACACCACGGGTCTCTTCGTAAATCAGACCGGAGATACGCTTGACACCACCTCTTCTGGCCAAACGACGGATGGCGGGCTTGGTGATACCCTGGATGTTATCACGCAAAACCTTCCTGTGACGCTTAGCGCCCCCTTTTCCAAGACCTTTACCTCCTTTACCACGTCCTGACATCTTTACTCTGAGAGATTTGCAGACAGAATGTCCTGGGAAAGGCCGGGTTCAGCTTTTAAAGGAACGCGCGGACCTCGGAGAAGACAACCAAGCATAAAAACAGTTGTATTTACGTTCTAGCTAGCATAATAATGGCAAAAACACACTTTTTTTACATAGCGGATACCAATTAGCACTAGTGTGTTCTTACATCACACGTTCATTACGTTTTATTGTCTTGTTTTTGCAGTTATTACAAGTAATTGCCCCAGCCGATGCCAAGAGTTTATACACTAACATCGCATGTGTGAAAACTCACTCACTGAGCCAAGTCAAGTCAGTCCGTACGACCACGAAAAGAAAGGCAACCAATCAGGATAGCTGCTCATCGACCAATCAACGGCCTCCCCGCGCAAGTCCGACTCCCGTCAAGAGCGAGCATCAACTGTGTTTGATTCAGTTTCACTTGTGAATCGAGATGGCACGTACTAAGCAGACAGCGCGTAAATCCACCGGAGGAAAAGCTCCCCGAAAACAGCTAGCCACCAAGGCTGCTCGCAAAAGCGCCCCGGCTACCGGAGGTGTAAAGAAACCTCACAGGTACAGGCCCGGAACAGTCGCCCTTCGTGAGATCCGTCGTTACCAGAAGAGCACCGAGCTTTTGATCAGGAAGCTGCCATTCCAGCGTCTTGTCCGTGAAATTGCCCAAGACTTCAAGACTGATCTACGATTCCAGTCCTCGGCCGTCATGGCCCTTCAGGAGGCTTCCGAGGCTTACCTTGTCGGTCTGTTTGAGGACACCAACTTGTGCGCCATCCACGCCAAGCGTGTCACCATCATGCCGAAGGACATTCAGCTTGCCCGCCGTATCCGTGGGGAGCGAGCTTAAACAGCGGTCCGCTCATATCTATCATAACGGTCCTTTTCAGGACCACCAAATACCCGAAAAGAATGCTTGATTACACGATAATGAAAACACTCGGGACACGAATAAACTTACCAACCAATGATGTTAATTTATGCTTAGGCATATCATTCAGTACGGGCAAAACCTCGCTTTTATATACACAAACGAATTACACACACTCATGGATGTTTATCTTCTATACATATTACAAACCCACGTTTCCAAACAATGAAAATGCATTGCACCCCTAACCCCAAATACATGTACTGTGACACACACACCTATATGCCATTTCAGACGAATTAACCCCAAAGTGCTAGGCGGATAGGGCCGAAACTGTTCTTTCACGCTACCATGTCACAGCTGACGTATGCACCTGACCCAGACATGCACGAATGAAGTAAGCCATAACCCTACCTACCCAACACTATGTTCTGTATAGGCACAGACGTTCTTCATTTACGTTTAAGACCAAACGTACATGTACCGGATCGCCGCTCAAACCTACAAAAGTTGTCTCCCTTCCACTGCACTCTATCCGTGTAGCAGTGATAAATATATTTCTGTAACTGTGAAAGAAACCATTAACTGTAAAGTGTAATTAATATTAGAACTGATATCATCATTTTGGTATTGATTAAATAATTGACATTGTGTATGCGTGTGATTGTATTAATTAGGATAATAATGATTCGATTGTACAAGGTAAACATGGAAAGTTGCTGCAGTTTGTTTTCATCATATTTCCAAGCATTCTTTTGTGTGATTTGGTGGTCCTGAAAAGGACCGTTGATGGAGAAGCGTGGGTGGAAATTTACTTTCCGGCAGACTTTTGCGTCTTCTTGGGGAGAAGGACAGCCTGGATGTTGGGGAGGACACCACCTTGGGCGATGGTTACTCCGGACAGAAGTTTGTTCAACTCCTCGTCGTTCCTAATGGCCAGCTGCAGATGTCTGGGGATGATTCTGGTCTTCTTGTTGTCTCTTGCGGCGTTACCTGCCAACTCAAGAACCTCAGCGGCGAGGTATTCCAAAACGGCAGCCAGGTACACTGGGGCTCCGGCACCCACGCGTTCGGCATAGTTTCCTTTACGGAGGAGGCGATGGATACGTCCAACGGGGAACTGAAGTCCGGCCCTGGAGGATCGGGACTTGGATTTGCCCTTGACTTTTCCGCCTTTACCACGTCCTGACATGTTGGTAGTTTTATCGATATGCAACAACAAGCAACGAACTCAGCCCATTTATACGGCCCTATACAAAGCAACTGGACGCGCACCGGGTCGAAACATGGATTTTGCCGGGAAGGTTGTCTTCTCCGACGTCCGCGCGCTCAAAACCTCCGATCCGATCCGCTGTATAAAAGGCCTGAGATCGCCAAATCCATATACACAATCTTGCACTGCTTCAGTATCAACATGCCACCAAAGGTTAGTTCTAAAGGAGCTAAGAAAGCCGGAAAGGCAAAGGCCGCACGTGTCGGCGACAAGAAAAAGAAGAGGAGGAGGAAGGAAAGTTACAGCATCTACATCTACAAGGTGTTGAAACAGGTGCACCCTGACACTGGTATCAGCAGCAAAGCTATGTCCATCATGAACAGCTTTGTCAACGATATCTTCGAGAGAATCGCCGCCGAGGCATCCCGTCTCGCTCATTACAACAAGCGATCCACTATCACCTCTCGGGAGATCCAAACCGCTGTCCGTCTTCTCCTCCCCGGTGAACTGGCCAAGCACGCCGTCTCTGAGGGTACTAAGGCCGTCACCAAGTACACCAGCTCCAAGTAGACAGTTCACCTACGGGCTTCTGCTTACCACCCAACGGTCCTTTTCAGGACCACCAACTCTCACAAAAGAACACTTGAAAACAAGTAATTAGACTCAGAGAAACACAACAAAACATAACGTGTAGAAACTAAACACAAATAGGAGAGAACACTCACGAGTATTAATGTAAGCCCTATGTATTCTTCATACATAACGTTATAATTATCCATGTTTCTTTTTCTTTAAAAAACAAAACAAACAAAAAACAAACAAACAAACGGTTTAAATTTGTAACCTATACCTGATTACAATACACAATCAACGCATCTAATCTACTCACTTACTAACTGGCTGTTATTGTTTTCTGGTTCCACATATCATCGTTTCACTCATGCTCTTCACTGGTGTGAATCGGTTAACATTTTACTGTGCATTTGAATTTATTCGATTGCATCACGTGCGTGCGTGCGTGCGTGCGTTCGTGTGTGAATGTATTTAGAATGCAAATGAAATAATGACAATGTGTTTTTCATAAAATCAAGTTATCAAGCATTCTTTTGTGTTATTTGGTGGTCCTGAAAAGGACCGTTGAGAGTGTTGGTAAAAACACAAAGTTTTCAACCGCCGAATCCGTAGAGGGTACGTCCCTGGCGTTTCAGGGCGTAGACGACATCCATGGCAGTGACAGTCTTCCTCTTGGCGTGCTCTGTGTAGGTGACGGCATCACGGATGACATTTTCAAGGAAAACTTTCAGGACACCACGGGTCTCTTCGTAAATCAGACCGGAGATACGCTTGACACCACCTCTTCTGGCCAAACGACGGATGGCGGGCTTGGTGATACCCTGGATGTTATCACGCAAAACCTTCCTGTGACGCTTAGCGCCCCCTTTTCCAAGACCTTTACCTCCTTTACCACGTCCTGACATCTTTACTCTGAGAGATTTGCAGACAGAATGTCCTGGGAAAGGCCGGGTTCAGCTTTTAAAGGAACGCGCGGACCTCGGAGAAGACAACCAAGCATAAAAACAGTTGTATTTACGTTCTAGCTAGCATAATAATGGCAAAAACACACTTTTTTTACATAGCGGATACCAATTAGCACTAGTGTGTTCTTACATCACACGTTCATTACGTTTTATTGTCTTGTTTTTGCAGTTATTACAAGTAATTGCCCCAGCCGATGCCAAGAGTTTATACACTAACATCGCATGTGTGAAAACTCACTCACTGAGCCAAGTCAAGTCAGTCCGTACGACCACGAAAAGAAAGGCAACCAATCAGGATAGCTGCTCATCGACCAATCAACGGCCTCCCCGCGCAAGTCCGACTCCCGTCAAGAGCGAGCATCAACTGTGTTTGATTCAGTTTCACTTGTGAATCGAGATGGCACGTACTAAGCAGACAGCGCGTAAATCCACCGGAGGAAAAGCTCCCCGAAAACAGCTAGCCACCAAGGCTGCTCGCAAAAGCGCCCCGGCTACCGGAGGTGTAAAGAAACCTCACAGGTACAGGCCCGGAACAGTCGCCCTTCGTGAGATCCGTCGTTACCAGAAGAGCACCGAGCTTTTGATCAGGAAGCTGCCATTCCAGCGTCTTGTCCGTGAAATTGCCCAAGACTTCAAGACTGATCTACGATTCCAGTCCTCGGCCGTCATGGCCCTTCAGGAGGCTTCCGAGGCTTACCTTGTCGGTCTGTTTGAGGACACCAACTTGTGCGCCATCCACGCCAAGCGTGTCACCATCATGCCGAAGGACATTCAGCTTGCCCGCCGTATCCGTGGGGAGCGAGCTTAAACAGCGGTCCGCTCATATCTATCATAACGGTCCTTTTCAGGACCACCAAATACCCGAAAAGAATGCTTGATTACACGATAATGAAAACACTCGGGACACGAATAAACTTACCAACCAATGATGTTAATTTATGCTTAGGCATATCATTCAGTACGGGCAAAACCTCGCTTTTATATACACAAACGAATTACACACACTCATGGATGTTTATCTTCTATACATATTACAAACCCACGTTTCCAAACAATGAAAATGCATTGCACCCCTAACCCCAAATACATGTACTGTGACACACACACCTATATGCCATTTCAGACGAATTAACCCCAAAGTGCTAGGCGGATAGGGCCGAAACTGTTCTTTCACGCTACCATGTCACAGCTGACGTATGCACCTGACCCAGACATGCACGAATGAAGTAAGCCATAACCCTACCTACCCAACACTATGTTCTGTATAGGCACAGACGTTCTTCATTTACGTTTAAGACCAAACGTACATGTACCGGATCGCCGCTCAAACCTACAAAAGTTGTCTCCCTTCCACTGCACTCTATCCGTGTAGCAGTGATAAATATATTTCTGTAACTGTGAAAGAAACCATTAACTGTAAAGTGTAATTAATATTAGAACTGATATCATCATTTTGGTATTGATTAAATAATTGACATTGTGTATGCGTGTGATTGTATTAATTAGGATAATAATGATTCGATTGTACAAGGTAAACATGGAAAGTTGCTGCAGTTTGTTTTCATCATATTTCCAAGCATTCTTTTGTGTGATTTGGTGGTCCTGAAAAGGACCGTTGATGGAGAAGCGTGGGTGGAAATTTACTTTCCGGCAGACTTTTGCGTCTTCTTGGGGAGAAGGACAGCCTGGATGTTGGGGAGGACACCACCTTGGGCGATGGTTACTCCGGACAGAAGTTTGTTCAACTCCTCGTCGTTCCTAATGGCCAGCTGCAGATGTCTGGGGATGATTCTGGTCTTCTTGTTGTCTCTTGCGGCGTTACCTGCCAACTCAAGAACCTCAGCGGCGAGGTATTCCAAAACGGCAGCCAGGTACACTGGGGCTCCGGCACCCACGCGTTCGGCATAGTTTCCTTTACGGAGGAGGCGATGGATACGTCCAACGGGGAACTGAAGTCCGGCCCTGGAGGATCGGGACTTGGATTTGCCCTTGACTTTTCCGCCTTTACCACGTCCTGACATGTTGGTAGTTTTATCGATATGCAACAACAAGCAACGAACTCAGCCCATTTATACGGCCCTATACAAAGCAACTGGACGCGCACCGGGTCGAAACATGGATTTTGCCGGGAAGGTTGTCTTCTCCGACGTCCGCGCGCTCAAAACCTCCGATCCGATCCGCTGTATAAAAGGCCTGAGATCGCCAAATCCATATACACAATCTTGCACTGCTTCAGTATCAACATGCCACCAAAGGTTAGTTCTAAAGGAGCTAAGAAAGCCGGAAAGGCAAAGGCCGCACGTGTCGGCGACAAGAAAAAGAAGAGGAGGAGGAAGGAAAGTTACAGCATCTACATCTACAAGGTGTTGAAACAGGTGCACCCTGACACTGGTATCAGCAGCAAAGCTATGTCCATCATGAACAGCTTTGTCAACGATATCTTCGAGAGAATCGCCGCCGAGGCATCCCGTCTCGCTCATTACAACAAGCGATCCACTATCACCTCTCGGGAGATCCAAACCGCTGTCCGTCTTCTCCTCCCCGGTGAACTGGCCAAGCACGCCGTCTCTGAGGGTACTAAGGCCGTCACCAAGTACACCAGCTCCAAGTAGACAGTTCACCTACGGGCTTCTGCTTACCACCCAACGGTCCTTTTCAGGACCACCAACTCTCACAAAAGAACACTTGAAAACAAGTAATTAGACTCAGAGAAACACAACAAAACATAACGTGTAGAAACTAAACACAAATAGGAGAGAACACTCACGAGTATTAATGTAAGCCCTATGTATTCTTCATACATAACGTTATAATTATCCATGTTTCTTTTTCTTTAAAAAACAAAACAAACAAAAAACAAACAAACAAACGGTTTAAATTTGTAACCTATACCTGATTACAATACACAATCAACGCATCTAATCTACTCACTTACTAACTGGCTGTTATTGTTTTCTGGTTCCACATATCATCGTTTCACTCATGCTCTTCACTGGTGTGAATCGGTTAACATTTTACTGTGCATTTGAATTTATTCGATTGCATCACGTGCGTGCGTGCGTGCGTGCGTTCGTGTGTGAATGTATTTAGAATGCAAATGAAATAATGACAATGTGTTTTTCATAAAATCAAGTTATCAAGCATTCTTTTGTGTTATTTGGTGGTCCTGAAAAGGACCGTTGAGAGTGTTGGTAAAAACACAAAGTTTTCAACCGCCGAATCCGTAGAGGGTACGTCCCTGGCGTTTCAGGGCGTAGACGACATCCATGGCAGTGACAGTCTTCCTCTTGGCGTGCTCTGTGTAGGTGACGGCATCACGGATGACATTTTCAAGGAAAACTTTCAGGACACCACGGGTCTCTTCGTAAATCAGACCGGAGATACGCTTGACACCACCTCTTCTGGCCAAACGACGGATGGCGGGCTTGGTGATACCCTGGATGTTATCACGCAAAACCTTCCTGTGACGCTTAGCGCCCCCTTTTCCAAGACCTTTACCTCCTTTACCACGTCCTGACATCTTTACTCTGAGAGATTTGCAGACAGAATGTCCTGGGAAAGGCCGGGTTCAGCTTTTAAAGGAACGCGCGGACCTCGGAGAAGACAACCAAGCATAAAAACAGTTGTATTTACGTTCTAGCTAGCATAATAATGGCAAAAACACACTTTTTTTACATAGCGGATACCAATTAGCACTAGTGTGTTCTTACATCACACGTTCATTACGTTTTATTGTCTTGTTTTTGCAGTTATTACAAGTAATTGCCCCAGCCGATGCCAAGAGTTTATACACTAACATCGCATGTGTGAAAACTCACTCACTGAGCCAAGTCAAGTCAGTCCGTACGACCACGAAAAGAAAGGCAACCAATCAGGATAGCTGCTCATCGACCAATCAACGGCCTCCCCGCGCAAGTCCGACTCCCGTCAAGAGCGAGCATCAACTGTGTTTGATTCAGTTTCACTTGTGAATCGAGATGGCACGTACTAAGCAGACAGCGCGTAAATCCACCGGAGGAAAAGCTCCCCGAAAACAGCTAGCCACCAAGGCTGCTCGCAAAAGCGCCCCGGCTACCGGAGGTGTAAAGAAACCTCACAGGTACAGGCCCGGAACAGTCGCCCTTCGTGAGATCCGTCGTTACCAGAAGAGCACCGAGCTTTTGATCAGGAAGCTGCCATTCCAGCGTCTTGTCCGTGAAATTGCCCAAGACTTCAAGACTGATCTACGATTCCAGTCCTCGGCCGTCATGGCCCTTCAGGAGGCTTCCGAGGCTTACCTTGTCGGTCTGTTTGAGGACACCAACTTGTGCGCCATCCACGCCAAGCGTGTCACCATCATGCCGAAGGACATTCAGCTTGCCCGCCGTATCCGTGGGGAGCGAGCTTAAACAGCGGTCCGCTCATATCTATCATAACGGTCCTTTTCAGGACCACCAAATACCCGAAAAGAATGCTTGATTACACGATAATGAAAACACTCGGGACACGAATAAACTTACCAACCAATGATGTTAATTTATGCTTAGGCATATCATTCAGTACGGGCAAAACCTCGCTTTTATATACACAAACGAATTACACACACTCATGGATGTTTATCTTCTATACATATTACAAACCCACGTTTCCAAACAATGAAAATGCATTGCACCCCTAACCCCAAATACATGTACTGTGACACACACACCTATATGCCATTTCAGACGAATTAACCCCAAAGTGCTAGGCGGATAGGGCCGAAACTGTTCTTTCACGCTACCATGTCACAGCTGACGTATGCACCTGACCCAGACATGCACGAATGAAGTAAGCCATAACCCTACCTACCCAACACTATGTTCTGTATAGGCACAGACGTTCTTCATTTACGTTTAAGACCAAACGTACATGTACCGGATCGCCGCTCAAACCTACAAAAGTTGTCTCCCTTCCACTGCACTCTATCCGTGTAGCAGTGATAAATATATTTCTGTAACTGTGAAAGAAACCATTAACTGTAAAGTGTAATTAATATTAGAACTGATATCATCATTTTGGTATTGATTAAATAATTGACATTGTGTATGCGTGTGATTGTATTAATTAGGATAATAATGATTCGATTGTACAAGGTAAACATGGAAAGTTGCTGCAGTTTGTTTTCATCATATTTCCAAGCATTCTTTTGTGTGATTTGGTGGTCCTGAAAAGGACCGTTGATGGAGAAGCGTGGGTGGAAATTTACTTTCCGGCAGACTTTTGCGTCTTCTTGGGGAGAAGGACAGCCTGGATGTTGGGGAGGACACCACCTTGGGCGATGGTTACTCCGGACAGAAGTTTGTTCAACTCCTCGTCGTTCCTAATGGCCAGCTGCAGATGTCTGGGGATGATTCTGGTCTTCTTGTTGTCTCTTGCGGCGTTACCTGCCAACTCAAGAACCTCAGCGGCGAGGTATTCCAAAACGGCAGCCAGGTACACTGGGGCTCCGGCACCCACGCGTTCGGCATAGTTTCCTTTACGGAGGAGGCGATGGATACGTCCAACGGGGAACTGAAGTCCGGCCCTGGAGGATCGGGACTTGGATTTGCCCTTGACTTTTCCGCCTTTACCACGTCCTGACATGTTGGTAGTTTTATCGATATGCAACAACAAGCAACGAACTCAGCCCATTTATACGGCCCTATACAAAGCAACTGGACGCGCACCGGGTCGAAACATGGATTTTGCCGGGAAGGTTGTCTTCTCCGACGTCCGCGCGCTCAAAACCTCCGATCCGATCCGCTGTATAAAAGGCCTGAGATCGCCAAATCCATATACACAATCTTGCACTGCTTCAGTATCAACATGCCACCAAAGGTTAGTTCTAAAGGAGCTAAGAAAGCCGGAAAGGCAAAGGCCGCACGTGTCGGCGACAAGAAAAAGAAGAGGAGGAGGAAGGAAAGTTACAGCATCTACATCTACAAGGTGTTGAAACAGGTGCACCCTGACACTGGTATCAGCAGCAAAGCTATGTCCATCATGAACAGCTTTGTCAACGATATCTTCGAGAGAATCGCCGCCGAGGCATCCCGTCTCGCTCATTACAACAAGCGATCCACTATCACCTCTCGGGAGATCCAAACCGCTGTCCGTCTTCTCCTCCCCGGTGAACTGGCCAAGCACGCCGTCTCTGAGGGTACTAAGGCCGTCACCAAGTACACCAGCTCCAAGTAGACAGTTCACCTACGGGCTTCTGCTTACCACCCAACGGTCCTTTTCAGGACCACCAACTCTCACAAAAGAACACTTGAAAACAAGTAATTAGACTCAGAGAAACACAACAAAACATAACGTGTAGAAACTAAACACAAATAGGAGAGAACACTCACGAGTATTAATGTAAGCCCTATGTATTCTTCATACATAACGTTATAATTATCCATGTTTCTTTTTCTTTAAAAAACAAAACAAACAAAAAACAAACAAACAAACGGTTTAAATTTGTAACCTATACCTGATTACAATACACAATCAACGCATCTAATCTACTCACTTACTAACTGGCTGTTATTGTTTTCTGGTTCCACATATCATCGTTTCACTCATGCTCTTCACTGGTGTGAATCGGTTAACATTTTACTGTGCATTTGAATTTATTCGATTGCATCACGTGCGTGCGTGCGTGCGTGCGTTCGTGTGTGAATGTATTTAGAATGCAAATGAAATAATGACAATGTGTTTTTCATAAAATCAAGTTATCAAGCATTCTTTTGTGTTATTTGGTGGTCCTGAAAAGGACCGTTGAGAGTGTTGGTAAAAACACAAAGTTTTCAACCGCCGAATCCGTAGAGGGTACGTCCCTGGCGTTTCAGGGCGTAGACGACATCCATGGCAGTGACAGTCTTCCTCTTGGCGTGCTCTGTGTAGGTGACGGCATCACGGATGACATTTTCAAGGAAAACTTTCAGGACACCACGGGTCTCTTCGTAAATCAGACCGGAGATACGCTTGACACCACCTCTTCTGGCCAAACGACGGATGGCGGGCTTGGTGATACCCTGGATGTTATCACGCAAAACCTTCCTGTGACGCTTAGCGCCCCCTTTTCCAAGACCTTTACCTCCTTTACCACGTCCTGACATCTTTACTCTGAGAGATTTGCAGACAGAATGTCCTGGGAAAGGCCGGGTTCAGCTTTTAAAGGAACGCGCGGACCTCGGAGAAGACAACCAAGCATAAAAACAGTTGTATTTACGTTCTAGCTAGCATAATAATGGCAAAAACACACTTTTTTTACATAGCGGATACCAATTAGCACTAGTGTGTTCTTACATCACACGTTCATTACGTTTTATTGTCTTGTTTTTGCAGTTATTACAAGTAATTGCCCCAGCCGATGCCAAGAGTTTATACACTAACATCGCATGTGTGAAAACTCACTCACTGAGCCAAGTCAAGTCAGTCCGTACGACCACGAAAAGAAAGGCAACCAATCAGGATAGCTGCTCATCGACCAATCAACGGCCTCCCCGCGCAAGTCCGACTCCCGTCAAGAGCGAGCATCAACTGTGTTTGATTCAGTTTCACTTGTGAATCGAGATGGCACGTACTAAGCAGACAGCGCGTAAATCCACCGGAGGAAAAGCTCCCCGAAAACAGCTAGCCACCAAGGCTGCTCGCAAAAGCGCCCCGGCTACCGGAGGTGTAAAGAAACCTCACAGGTACAGGCCCGGAACAGTCGCCCTTCGTGAGATCCGTCGTTACCAGAAGAGCACCGAGCTTTTGATCAGGAAGCTGCCATTCCAGCGTCTTGTCCGTGAAATTGCCCAAGACTTCAAGACTGATCTACGATTCCAGTCCTCGGCCGTCATGGCCCTTCAGGAGGCTTCCGAGGCTTACCTTGTCGGTCTGTTTGAGGACACCAACTTGTGCGCCATCCACGCCAAGCGTGTCACCATCATGCCGAAGGACATTCAGCTTGCCCGCCGTATCCGTGGGGAGCGAGCTTAAACAGCGGTCCGCTCATATCTATCATAACGGTCCTTTTCAGGACCACCAAATACCCGAAAAGAATGCTTGATTACACGATAATGAAAACACTCGGGACACGAATAAACTTACCAACCAATGATGTTAATTTATGCTTAGGCATATCATTCAGTACGGGCAAAACCTCGCTTTTATATACACAAACGAATTACACACACTCATGGATGTTTATCTTCTATACATATTACAAACCCACGTTTCCAAACAATGAAAATGCATTGCACCCCTAACCCCAAATACATGTACTGTGACACACACACCTATATGCCATTTCAGACGAATTAACCCCAAAGTGCTAGGCGGATAGGGCCGAAACTGTTCTTTCACGCTACCATGTCACAGCTGACGTATGCACCTGACCCAGACATGCACGAATGAAGTAAGCCATAACCCTACCTACCCAACACTATGTTCTGTATAGGCACAGACGTTCTTCATTTACGTTTAAGACCAAACGTACATGTACCGGATCGCCGCTCAAACCTACAAAAGTTGTCTCCCTTCCACTGCACTCTATCCGTGTAGCAGTGATAAATATATTTCTGTAACTGTGAAAGAAACCATTAACTGTAAAGTGTAATTAATATTAGAACTGATATCATCATTTTGGTATTGATTAAATAATTGACATTGTGTATGCGTGTGATTGTATTAATTAGGATAATAATGATTCGATTGTACAAGGTAAACATGGAAAGTTGCTGCAGTTTGTTTTCATCATATTTCCAAGCATTCTTTTGTGTGATTTGGTGGTCCTGAAAAGGACCGTTGATGGAGAAGCGTGGGTGGAAATTTACTTTCCGGCAGACTTTTGCGTCTTCTTGGGGAGAAGGACAGCCTGGATGTTGGGGAGGACACCACCTTGGGCGATGGTTACTCCGGACAGAAGTTTGTTCAACTCCTCGTCGTTCCTAATGGCCAGCTGCAGATGTCTGGGGATGATTCTGGTCTTCTTGTTGTCTCTTGCGGCGTTACCTGCCAACTCAAGAACCTCAGCGGCGAGGTATTCCAAAACGGCAGCCAGGTACACTGGGGCTCCGGCACCCACGCGTTCGGCATAGTTTCCTTTACGGAGGAGGCGATGGATACGTCCAACGGGGAACTGAAGTCCGGCCCTGGAGGATCGGGACTTGGATTTGCCCTTGACTTTTCCGCCTTTACCACGTCCTGACATGTTGGTAGTTTTATCGATATGCAACAACAAGCAACGAACTCAGCCCATTTATACGGCCCTATACAAAGCAACTGGACGCGCACCGGGTCGAAACATGGATTTTGCCGGGAAGGTTGTCTTCTCCGACGTCCGCGCGCTCAAAACCTCCGATCCGATCCGCTGTATAAAAGGCCTGAGATCGCCAAATCCATATACACAATCTTGCACTGCTTCAGTATCAACATGCCACCAAAGGTTAGTTCTAAAGGAGCTAAGAAAGCCGGAAAGGCAAAGGCCGCACGTGTCGGCGACAAGAAAAAGAAGAGGAGGAGGAAGGAAAGTTACAGCATCTACATCTACAAGGTGTTGAAACAGGTGCACCCTGACACTGGTATCAGCAGCAAAGCTATGTCCATCATGAACAGCTTTGTCAACGATATCTTCGAGAGAATCGCCGCCGAGGCATCCCGTCTCGCTCATTACAACAAGCGATCCACTATCACCTCTCGGGAGATCCAAACCGCTGTCCGTCTTCTCCTCCCCGGTGAACTGGCCAAGCACGCCGTCTCTGAGGGTACTAAGGCCGTCACCAAGTACACCAGCTCCAAGTAGACAGTTCACCTACGGGCTTCTGCTTACCACCCAACGGTCCTTTTCAGGACCACCAACTCTCACAAAAGAACACTTGAAAACAAGTAATTAGACTCAGAGAAACACAACAAAACATAACGTGTAGAAACTAAACACAAATAGGAGAGAACACTCACGAGTATTAATGTAAGCCCTATGTATTCTTCATACATAACGTTATAATTATCCATGTTTCTTTTTCTTTAAAAAACAAAACAAACAAAAAACAAACAAACAAACGGTTTAAATTTGTAACCTATACCTGATTACAATACACAATCAACGCATCTAATCTACTCACTTACTAACTGGCTGTTATTGTTTTCTGGTTCCACATATCATCGTTTCACTCATGCTCTTCACTGGTGTGAATCGGTTAACATTTTACTGTGCATTTGAATTTATTCGATTGCATCACGTGCGTGCGTGCGTGCGTGCGTTCGTGTGTGAATGTATTTAGAATGCAAATGAAATAATGACAATGTGTTTTTCATAAAATCAAGTTATCAAGCATTCTTTTGTGTTATTTGGTGGTCCTGAAAAGGACCGTTGAGAGTGTTGGTAAAAACACAAAGTTTTCAACCGCCGAATCCGTAGAGGGTACGTCCCTGGCGTTTCAGGGCGTAGACGACATCCATGGCAGTGACAGTCTTCCTCTTGGCGTGCTCTGTGTAGGTGACGGCATCACGGATGACATTTTCAAGGAAAACTTTCAGGACACCACGGGTCTCTTCGTAAATCAGACCGGAGATACGCTTGACACCACCTCTTCTGGCCAAACGACGGATGGCGGGCTTGGTGATACCCTGGATGTTATCACGCAAAACCTTCCTGTGACGCTTAGCGCCCCCTTTTCCAAGACCTTTACCTCCTTTACCACGTCCTGACATCTTTACTCTGAGAGATTTGCAGACAGAATGTCCTGGGAAAGGCCGGGTTCAGCTTTTAAAGGAACGCGCGGACCTCGGAGAAGACAACCAAGCATAAAAACAGTTGTATTTACGTTCTAGCTAGCATAATAATGGCAAAAACACACTTTTTTTACATAGCGGATACCAATTAGCACTAGTGTGTTCTTACATCACACGTTCATTACGTTTTATTGTCTTGTTTTTGCAGTTATTACAAGTAATTGCCCCAGCCGATGCCAAGAGTTTATACACTAACATCGCATGTGTGAAAACTCACTCACTGAGCCAAGTCAAGTCAGTCCGTACGACCACGAAAAGAAAGGCAACCAATCAGGATAGCTGCTCATCGACCAATCAACGGCCTCCCCGCGCAAGTCCGACTCCCGTCAAGAGCGAGCATCAACTGTGTTTGATTCAGTTTCACTTGTGAATCGAGATGGCACGTACTAAGCAGACAGCGCGTAAATCCACCGGAGGAAAAGCTCCCCGAAAACAGCTAGCCACCAAGGCTGCTCGCAAAAGCGCCCCGGCTACCGGAGGTGTAAAGAAACCTCACAGGTACAGGCCCGGAACAGTCGCCCTTCGTGAGATCCGTCGTTACCAGAAGAGCACCGAGCTTTTGATCAGGAAGCTGCCATTCCAGCGTCTTGTCCGTGAAATTGCCCAAGACTTCAAGACTGATCTACGATTCCAGTCCTCGGCCGTCATGGCCCTTCAGGAGGCTTCCGAGGCTTACCTTGTCGGTCTGTTTGAGGACACCAACTTGTGCGCCATCCACGCCAAGCGTGTCACCATCATGCCGAAGGACATTCAGCTTGCCCGCCGTATCCGTGGGGAGCGAGCTTAAACAGCGGTCCGCTCATATCTATCATAACGGTCCTTTTCAGGACCACCAAATACCCGAAAAGAATGCTTGATTACACGATAATGAAAACACTCGGGACACGAATAAACTTACCAACCAATGATGTTAATTTATGCTTAGGCATATCATTCAGTACGGGCAAAACCTCGCTTTTATATACACAAACGAATTACACACACTCATGGATGTTTATCTTCTATACATATTACAAACCCACGTTTCCAAACAATGAAAATGCATTGCACCCCTAACCCCAAATACATGTACTGTGACACACACACCTATATGCCATTTCAGACGAATTAACCCCAAAGTGCTAGGCGGATAGGGCCGAAACTGTTCTTTCACGCTACCATGTCACAGCTGACGTATGCACCTGACCCAGACATGCACGAATGAAGTAAGCCATAACCCTACCTACCCAACACTATGTTCTGTATAGGCACAGACGTTCTTCATTTACGTTTAAGACCAAACGTACATGTACCGGATCGCCGCTCAAACCTACAAAAGTTGTCTCCCTTCCACTGCACTCTATCCGTGTAGCAGTGATAAATATATTTCTGTAACTGTGAAAGAAACCATTAACTGTAAAGTGTAATTAATATTAGAACTGATATCATCATTTTGGTATTGATTAAATAATTGACATTGTGTATGCGTGTGATTGTATTAATTAGGATAATAATGATTCGATTGTACAAGGTAAACATGGAAAGTTGCTGCAGTTTGTTTTCATCATATTTCCAAGCATTCTTTTGTGTGATTTGGTGGTCCTGAAAAGGACCGTTGATGGAGAAGCGTGGGTGGAAATTTACTTTCCGGCAGACTTTTGCGTCTTCTTGGGGAGAAGGACAGCCTGGATGTTGGGGAGGACACCACCTTGGGCGATGGTTACTCCGGACAGAAGTTTGTTCAACTCCTCGTCGTTCCTAATGGCCAGCTGCAGATGTCTGGGGATGATTCTGGTCTTCTTGTTGTCTCTTGCGGCGTTACCTGCCAACTCAAGAACCTCAGCGGCGAGGTATTCCAAAACGGCAGCCAGGTACACTGGGGCTCCGGCACCCACGCGTTCGGCATAGTTTCCTTTACGGAGGAGGCGATGGATACGTCCAACGGGGAACTGAAGTCCGGCCCTGGAGGATCGGGACTTGGATTTGCCCTTGACTTTTCCGCCTTTACCACGTCCTGACATGTTGGTAGTTTTATCGATATGCAACAACAAGCGTTCGTTCGTTAGTTTAGTGCTTTTGAGGTCGCCTTCGCCGGTTGGCATGTCGGCAGACCTATCCCTCCTTGGGATGCGTGGGGTGTCCCTCTTTGGGACGCATGGTTGCGGACGTGGTTGTGGCTGCCAAGGGCTGGGGGTGTCCCACTTTGGGACGCATGGGCCGTTGCTGGTGTCGGTGCTTGATGGGGGAGTGGGGTACACAGTGGCCTGTGTAATGGGTTTTTTTTTTTTTTTTTTTTTTTTTTTTTTTTTTTTTTTTTTTTTTTTTTTTTTCGTACGGGAGTAGACACGGCCACTCCCCTCGCTATTTGCTGGGGAGTAGACACGGCTACTCCCCGACTTCACCCTGGGAGTGGGCACGGCCATTCCCCTCGCTATCTACTGGGGAGTAGGCACGGCTACTCTCCGACTTCACCCTGGGAGTGGGCACGGCCACTCCCCTCGCTATCTGTTGGGGAGTAGACACGGCCACTCCCCGACTTCATCCTGGGAATGGGCACGGCCACTCCCCTCGCTATGTGTTGGGGAGTAGACACGGCCACTCCCCGATTTCATCCTGGGAGTGGGCACGGCCACTCCTCTGGCTATCTGCTGGGGAGTAGACACGGCCACTCTCCGGCTTGACCCTGAGAGCGGGCACGGCCACTCCCTTAGCTCTCTGCCGGGGAGTGGACGCAGCCACTCCCTCCCATACCTGCTTCTGGAGCGGATATGGCCTCTCCATTGTGGTTACCTATGCTTACCTTGTTCTGTTTTTGTCCCTCCTTGGGACGCATGTGGTTGTTAATTGCCGACACACGTGCAATGGTCCCAGACTATGGTGGGGAGTTTCAAACCATGGTGCGGTTGGGTTGAGACCTTGGGGATGGGAGCTTGGGTGCAATAATATCCCTGTGTCTGTAACAAACCGGAGGACTGGCTGATTGATATAATTTCTCTATATATACTGACATAGTTCACTGTCCAGAAGAAAGTTTGCTAGTGGCTTATACATTGAATGGTGCTCCGTGTGAGCCAGCAACTGCTTTGCTGTCAACGTATCTAGTTTGGTTTCTTCTTTAAGTGTCTGCCTGATCGTGTCAAATCGTAGGCAGTCCAGCATGATGTGAGGGACGGTGGCCTTGGTGTGGCATGTTTGACAGTCTTTGTATGAGGTTTTGGTGGTACCTAGCCTCAGGCGTGTGATCATAATATCCACTCGCCTGTTTTGTGAGGGGCCTGGTAGCTTCCCTTTCACACTGGGGCGGAGTTGATGTAACCATCTGCCTTTGTCTGAGGTGTCCCATAGCCTCTGCCACTTGCTAGTGATTGAATTCTGGATCATACTTCGGATTTCGCTTTTTGAATAGGGATGTTCCAGTGACACATTCAATTCTAGCGCCTGTCTGGCTAGTTTGTCCGCTCTCTCATTGCCGGGTATACCAACGTGAGATGGTATCCAGCACAGCGTGACCTCCTTCTCATTTTCCTGTCTTAGTTTCTGAATGAGAACCAGGATCTCATGGATGGTGTCGGGTCTACTACTGGAGTGCTTGGTTGCCAGTGACTGTATTGCACTGAGTGAGTCTGAGAGGATAACCACTCTTTTCTCATGTAGGTTGCGACAATACCTAAGTGCATGGTGTATGGCTTCCAGCTCTGCAGTGTAGACCGATTGACCGTCCGGCAGGCGTGCCGAGATTGTGTGGTTGGAGGTGGCTGTGTGGATGAGGATACCGTAGGCGGTTCTGTTTCTCACGGGATCTTTTGATCCGTCAGTATATATGTGCGCCGAGTCCTCGTAAACCGTGTCAATCCTACTGAGCGCTCTGACACGTAGTAGCATTGGATTCTCACTTTTAGGCGGTTCATTTGTGAGAGTGGTGTCGACATTTGGAGACCGGAGTCTCCATGGAGGACATTGCACTGTCATTGGTTGGGTTGGAGGTTCTACCTGGTCGCATCCATGCTCTCGCCTTAGCTGGATGACCCTGAGCCCACCTGGCGTTGTGTTGGGTCTCTTTTTAAGCCACGCTTTGGTTCTACCAGAGTAGAGTTTCTCCTCCCACAACCTAGTGACGAGTGGATTGGAGCAGCGACTCCAATAGTTCAATGTCAGTTTCTCTCGCCTGAGATGGAGTGGTAGCTCCCCAGTTTCCACTAATAGGGCCTGGTGGGAGGTACAGGTCGCCGCGCCTGTGACCAGTTTAAGAGCTTGGTATTGAATGTTTTCAAGCCGGCTCAGAGCCGATTGGGAAGCACTGTGGTAGGCTTCGCACCCATAGTCTATTTTACTCCTGATTAGGGACTTATAGAGGGTCAGGAGTGTTTCACTATTCGCTCCCCATGAGCTGCCGGATACAGCTCTCATAGCGTTGAGGTCCTTCTGACAACTCTGGGTGATATTGTCTATATGTTTGGCCCAGGTGAGATGTTGATCGAAGGTTACCCCGAGAAACTTGGCTGATTTCTCAAATTTGACCTCTTTGCCCTTGAGTTTTAGACAGGGTGTGTGGCTTACACGGCAACCCTTACGCTTGAAAACCACTCCTACTGTTTTCTCAGGCGAGATAGTGAAACCCCATTTGTCGCACCATTGTTCCACCCCATCGAGAGCTTCCCTGAGTTGAGCCTGGATCTTGGATAGCTCTCGATGTCTGACCCATACAGCCCCGTCATCGGCGAACTTAGAGGTGTTGGTGTAACTGTCCCGTGGGACGTGTTCAAATAGGTCGTCAATCATGATATTGAATAGCGTGGGACTGATAATGCTTCCTTGCGGTGTGCCATTATCTAACCTGTGTCGCTCAGACAGGTGGTCCCCGAGGAGGACTGATATCGACCTTTCTTGCAAAAAACTTTGAACATAATTTGCCATTTTCCCTCGTACACCAACATTCTCTAGTTTAAGGAGGAGTCCATCGTGCCATACCATGTCAAATGCTTTGCTGAAGTCTAGGAAGACAGCAGCTAGGTACTCTTTCTTGACTTGGGCTAATCTTATATCACTTTCCAGTCGGAAAATGTGGTCAAGACATGAGCGGTTTGATCTAAACCCGCTTTGGTCATGAGATAGGTGTCCGTTTGTTTCAAGGTGATGCTTTAGGCGTATATTCACCATTGCCTCCATACTCTTGCACAGATTTGATGTTAGGGATATTGGGCGATATGAGTTGGCGGACGCCTTCTCCTTTCCTGGTTTGAGCAGAGGTATGACTGCCGCATGTTTCCATGCTGCAGGTACCTCCCCCCTATCCCATATCAGATTGTACAATTGTACGACGACTTTGGCTACGCTGTCAGGCAACCTTTTTAGCATCTCATAGCTGACCATGTCCTCTCCGGGACTAGTACCTTTTTTGTGGTGTATGGCAGTTCTGAACTCCTCCACACTGAAGCATTGATTATAGGCATGCTGTTCGCCTGGGGGCTGTTTGGGCCGTTGCGGTGGCTTCTCTGACTTTGTAAACTCTTCAGAGAAGTTGTTGCTGCTACTGACAGAGGCAAAGTGGGTGGCTAAGATACTGGCTTTTTCCGGTATGGAAGTAGCCCCTGTTATCTTGGGATTGCAAGCGGACTTGCGTTTCCCTCTGATAGCATGTATCTTTTGCCAGACCTGTTTACTGTTTGTTTTGTGGTTGAGCGATCCACAGAACTTTTGCCATGAGTCAGCTCTGGCCTGATCAATGAGATCTTTAACTTTTTTCCTGGCTTCTCGGACTTGTCCTACGGCAGATTTGTCCCTTTGTAACCTGTTTAGAGCCTTTTTCCTAATGCGTCTAGCTTTGGCTATTTCCTCATTCCACCATGGGACGGCACGGGAGCCGTGTTTTGGCTGGGTGAGAGGTATTGAAGCCCGGGCCGCTTTGTATATAGCTGACGTTAGGTTGAGGCTGAAGGTTTCGATATCATCAGAGATGATTTCAGACGGGTCCAATTTATTGCATTCCGTACTGAATAGGGACCAATCTGCTTTGGAGAAGTTCCACCGCTCTCTAGGATTTATGTGGTGGTCGCATAGAGGAGGTGTGCCAAGGTGTGTGATGCACGGATAGTGATCACTTCCCATACTGTCATCATGGACCTGCCATTGGCAATCGTGGGCTAGGTCGTTTGTGGCAATAGCAAGATCTAGGCCTGTCCATCCGCCCCTGATGGGACAATGTCTAGTTGGAGAGCCGTCATTCAGAATTATGAGTCCTCGTGACTCCACCCAGTCCTCCACCATCCTGCCGAAGCAGTCTGAGTGTTTGGCTCCTTCGTCCCACAGCGGGCTGTGGGCGTTGAAGTCGCCGAGGATTAGGCCTGAATGCCCGACCAGGTCCATGAGTTTGTTAAGCTCGTGGATGTTGGTGGGTTCGGCAGTCCTGTGAAACAACAAGCAACGAACTCAGCCCATTTATACGGCCCTATACAAAGCAACTGGACGCGCACCGGGTCGAAACATGGATTTTGCCGGGAAGGTTGTCTTCTCCGACGTCCGCGCGCTCAAAACCTCCGATCCGATCCGCTGTATAAAAGGCCTGAGATCGCCAAATCCATATACACAATCTTGCACTGCTTCAGTATCAACATGCCACCAAAGGTTAGTTCTAAAGGAGCTAAGAAAGCCGGAAAGGCAAAGGCCGCACGTGTCGGCGACAAGAAAAAGAAGAGGAGGAGGAAGGAAAGTTACAGCATCTACATCTACAAGGTGTTGAAACAGGTGCACCCTGACACTGGTATCAGCAGCAAAGCTATGTCCATCATGAACAGCTTTGTCAACGATATCTTCGAGAGAATCGCCGCCGAGGCATCCCGTCTCGCTCATTACAACAAGCGATCCACTATCACCTCTCGGGAGATCCAAACCGCTGTCCGTCTTCTCCTCCCCGGTGAACTGGCCAAGCACGCCGTCTCTGAGGGTACTAAGGCCGTCACCAAGTACACCAGCTCCAAGTAGACAGTTCACCTACGGGCTTCTGCTTACCACCCAACGGTCCTTTTCAGGACCACCAACTCTCACAAAAGAACACTTGAAAACAAGTAATTAGACTCAGAGAAACACAACAAAACATAACGTGTAGAAACTAAACACAAATAGGAGAGAACACTCACGAGTATTAATGTAAGCCCTATGTATTCTTCATACATAACGTTATAATTATCCATGTTTCTTTTTCTTTAAAAAACAAAACAAACAAAAAACAAACAAACAAACGGTTTAAATTTGTAACCTATACCTGATTACAATACACAATCAACGCATCTAATCTACTCACTTACTAACTGGCTGTTATTGTTTTCTGGTTCCACATATCATCGTTTCACTCATGCTCTTCACTGGTGTGAATCGGTTAACATTTTACTGTGCATTTGAATTTATTCGATTGCATCACGTGCGTGCGTGCGTGCGTGCGTTCGTGTGTGAATGTATTTAGAATGCAAATGAAATAATGACAATGTGTTTTTCATAAAATCAAGTTATCAAGCATTCTTTTGTGTTATTTGGTGGTCCTGAAAAGGACCGTTGAGAGTGTTGGTAAAAACACAAAGTTTTCAACCGCCGAATCCGTAGAGGGTACGTCCCTGGCGTTTCAGGGCGTAGACGACATCCATGGCAGTGACAGTCTTCCTCTTGGCGTGCTCTGTGTAGGTGACGGCATCACGGATGACATTTTCAAGGAAAACTTTCAGGACACCACGGGTCTCTTCGTAAATCAGACCGGAGATACGCTTGACACCACCTCTTCTGGCCAAACGACGGATGGCGGGCTTGGTGATACCCTGGATGTTATCACGCAAAACCTTCCTGTGACGCTTAGCGCCCCCTTTTCCAAGACCTTTACCTCCTTTACCACGTCCTGACATCTTTACTCTGAGAGATTTGCAGACAGAATGTCCTGGGAAAGGCCGGGTTCAGCTTTTAAAGGAACGCGCGGACCTCGGAGAAGACAACCAAGCATAAAAACAGTTGTATTTACGTTCTAGCTAGCATAATAATGGCAAAAACACACTTTTTTTACATAGCGGATACCAATTAGCACTAGTGTGTTCTTACATCACACGTTCATTACGTTTTATTGTCTTGTTTTTGCAGTTATTACAAGTAATTGCCCCAGCCGATGCCAAGAGTTTATACACTAACATCGCATGTGTGAAAACTCACTCACTGAGCCAAGTCAAGTCAGTCCGTACGACCACGAAAAGAAAGGCAACCAATCAGGATAGCTGCTCATCGACCAATCAACGGCCTCCCCGCGCAAGTCCGACTCCCGTCAAGAGCGAGCATCAACTGTGTTTGATTCAGTTTCACTTGTGAATCGAGATGGCACGTACTAAGCAGACAGCGCGTAAATCCACCGGAGGAAAAGCTCCCCGAAAACAGCTAGCCACCAAGGCTGCTCGCAAAAGCGCCCCGGCTACCGGAGGTGTAAAGAAACCTCACAGGTACAGGCCCGGAACAGTCGCCCTTCGTGAGATCCGTCGTTACCAGAAGAGCACCGAGCTTTTGATCAGGAAGCTGCCATTCCAGCGTCTTGTCCGTGAAATTGCCCAAGACTTCAAGACTGATCTACGATTCCAGTCCTCGGCCGTCATGGCCCTTCAGGAGGCTTCCGAGGCTTACCTTGTCGGTCTGTTTGAGGACACCAACTTGTGCGCCATCCACGCCAAGCGTGTCACCATCATGCCGAAGGACATTCAGCTTGCCCGCCGTATCCGTGGGGAGCGAGCTTAAACAGCGGTCCGCTCATATCTATCATAACGGTCCTTTTCAGGACCACCAAATACCCGAAAAGAATGCTTGATTACACGATAATGAAAACACTCGGGACACGAATAAACTTACCAACCAATGATGTTAATTTATGCTTAGGCATATCATTCAGTACGGGCAAAACCTCGCTTTTATATACACAAACGAATTACACACACTCATGGATGTTTATCTTCTATACATATTACAAACCCACGTTTCCAAACAATGAAAATGCATTGCACCCCTAACCCCAAATACATGTACTGTGACACACACACCTATATGCCATTTCAGACGAATTAACCCCAAAGTGCTAGGCGGATAGGGCCGAAACTGTTCTTTCACGCTACCATGTCACAGCTGACGTATGCACCTGACCCAGACATGCACGAATGAAGTAAGCCATAACCCTACCTACCCAACACTATGTTCTGTATAGGCACAGACGTTCTTCATTTACGTTTAAGACCAAACGTACATGTACCGGATCGCCGCTCAAACCTACAAAAGTTGTCTCCCTTCCACTGCACTCTATCCGTGTAGCAGTGATAAATATATTTCTGTAACTGTGAAAGAAACCATTAACTGTAAAGTGTAATTAATATTAGAACTGATATCATCATTTTGGTATTGATTAAATAATTGACATTGTGTATGCGTGTGATTGTATTAATTAGGATAATAATGATTCGATTGTACAAGGTAAACATGGAAAGTTGCTGCAGTTTGTTTTCATCATATTTCCAAGCATTCTTTTGTGTGATTTGGTGGTCCTGAAAAGGACCGTTGATGGAGAAGCGTGGGTGGAAATTTACTTTCCGGCAGACTTTTGCGTCTTCTTGGGGAGAAGGACAGCCTGGATGTTGGGGAGGACACCACCTTGGGCGATGGTTACTCCGGACAGAAGTTTGTTCAACTCCTCGTCGTTCCTAATGGCCAGCTGCAGATGTCTGGGGATGATTCTGGTCTTCTTGTTGTCTCTTGCGGCGTTACCTGCCAACTCAAGAACCTCAGCGGCGAGGTATTCCAAAACGGCAGCCAGGTACACTGGGGCTCCGGCACCCACGCGTTCGGCATAGTTTCCTTTACGGAGGAGGCGATGGATACGTCCAACGGGGAACTGAAGTCCGGCCCTGGAGGATCGGGACTTGGATTTGCCCTTGACTTTTCCGCCTTTACCACGTCCTGACATGTTGGTAGTTTTATCGATATGCAACAACAAGCAACGAACTCAGCCCATTTATACGGCCCTATACAAAGCAACTGGACGCGCACCGGGTCGAAACATGGATTTTGCCGGGAAGGTTGTCTTCTCCGACGTCCGCGCGCTCAAAACCTCCGATCCGATCCGCTGTATAAAAGGCCTGAGATCGCCAAATCCATATACACAATCTTGCACTGCTTCAGTATCAACATGCCACCAAAGGTTAGTTCTAAAGGAGCTAAGAAAGCCGGAAAGGCAAAGGCCGCACGTGTCGGCGACAAGAAAAAGAAGAGGAGGAGGAAGGAAAGTTACAGCATCTACATCTACAAGGTGTTGAAACAGGTGCACCCTGACACTGGTATCAGCAGCAAAGCTATGTCCATCATGAACAGCTTTGTCAACGATATCTTCGAGAGAATCGCCGCCGAGGCATCCCGTCTCGCTCATTACAACAAGCGATCCACTATCACCTCTCGGGAGATCCAAACCGCTGTCCGTCTTCTCCTCCCCGGTGAACTGGCCAAGCACGCCGTCTCTGAGGGTACTAAGGCCGTCACCAAGTACACCAGCTCCAAGTAGACAGTTCACCTACGGGCTTCTGCTTACCACCCAACGGTCCTTTTCAGGACCACCAACTCTCACAAAAGAACACTTGAAAACAAGTAATTAGACTCAGAGAAACACAACAAAACATAACGTGTAGAAACTAAACACAAATAGGAGAGAACACTCACGAGTATTAATGTAAGCCCTATGTATTCTTCATACATAACGTTATAATTATCCATGTTTCTTTTTCTTTAAAAAACAAAACAAACAAAAAACAAACAAACAAACGGTTTAAATTTGTAACCTATACCTGATTACAATACACAATCAACGCATCTAATCTACTCACTTACTAACTGGCTGTTATTGTTTTCTGGTTCCACATATCATCGTTTCACTCATGCTCTTCACTGGTGTGAATCGGTTAACATTTTACTGTGCATTTGAATTTATTCGATTGCATCACGTGCGTGCGTGCGTGCGTGCGTTCGTGTGTGAATGTATTTAGAATGCAAATGAAATAATGACAATGTGTTTTTCATAAAATCAAGTTATCAAGCATTCTTTTGTGTTATTTGGTGGTCCTGAAAAGGACCGTTGAGAGTGTTGGTAAAAACACAAAGTTTTCAACCGCCGAATCCGTAGAGGGTACGTCCCTGGCGTTTCAGGGCGTAGACGACATCCATGGCAGTGACAGTCTTCCTCTTGGCGTGCTCTGTGTAGGTGACGGCATCACGGATGACATTTTCAAGGAAAACTTTCAGGACACCACGGGTCTCTTCGTAAATCAGACCGGAGATACGCTTGACACCACCTCTTCTGGCCAAACGACGGATGGCGGGCTTGGTGATACCCTGGATGTTATCACGCAAAACCTTCCTGTGACGCTTAGCGCCCCCTTTTCCAAGACCTTTACCTCCTTTACCACGTCCTGACATCTTTACTCTGAGAGATTTGCAGACAGAATGTCCTGGGAAAGGCCGGGTTCAGCTTTTAAAGGAACGCGCGGACCTCGGAGAAGACAACCAAGCATAAAAACAGTTGTATTTACGTTCTAGCTAGCATAATAATGGCAAAAACACACTTTTTTTACATAGCGGATACCAATTAGCACTAGTGTGTTCTTACATCACACGTTCATTACGTTTTATTGTCTTGTTTTTGCAGTTATTACAAGTAATTGCCCCAGCCGATGCCAAGAGTTTATACACTAACATCGCATGTGTGAAAACTCACTCACTGAGCCAAGTCAAGTCAGTCCGTACGACCACGAAAAGAAAGGCAACCAATCAGGATAGCTGCTCATCGACCAATCAACGGCCTCCCCGCGCAAGTCCGACTCCCGTCAAGAGCGAGCATCAACTGTGTTTGATTCAGTTTCACTTGTGAATCGAGATGGCACGTACTAAGCAGACAGCGCGTAAATCCACCGGAGGAAAAGCTCCCCGAAAACAGCTAGCCACCAAGGCTGCTCGCAAAAGCGCCCCGGCTACCGGAGGTGTAAAGAAACCTCACAGATACAGGCCCGGAACAGTCGCCCTTCGTGAGATCCGTCGTTACCAGAAGAGCACCGAGCTTTTGATCAGGAAGCTGCCATTCCAGCGTCTTGTCCGTGAAATTGCCCAAGACTTCAAGACTGATCTACGATTCCAGTCCTCGGCCGTCATGGCCCTTCAGGAGGCTTCCGAGGCTTACCTTGTCGGTCTGTTTGAGGACACCAACTTGTGCGCCATCCACGCCAAGCGTGTCACCATCATGCCGAAGGACATTCAGCTTGCCCGCCGTATCCGTGGGGAGCGAGCTTAAACAGCGGTCCGCTCATATCTATCATAACGGTCCTTTTCAGGACCACCAAATACCCGAAAAGAATGCTTGATTACACGATAATGAAAACACTCGGGACACGAATAAACTTACCAACCAATGATGTTAATTTATGCTTAGGCATATCATTCAGTACGGGCAAAACCTCGCTTTTATATACACAAACGAATTACACACACTCATGGATGTTTATCTTCTATACATATTACAAACCCACGTTTCCAAACAATGAAAATGCATTGCACCCCTAACCCCAAATACATGTACTGTGACACACACACCTATATGCCATTTCAGACGAATTAACCCCAAAGTGCTAGGCGGATAGGGCCGAAACTGTTCTTTCACGCTACCATGTCACAGCTGACGTATGCACCTGACCCAGACATGCACGAATGAAGTAAGCCATAACCCTACCTACCCAACACTATGTTCTGTATAGGCACAGACGTTCTTCATTTACGTTTAAGACCAAACGTACATGTACCGGATCGCCGCTCAAACCTACAAAAGTTGTCTCCCTTCCACTGCACTCTATCCGTGTAGCAGTGATAAATATATTTCTGTAACTGTGAAAGAAACCATTAACTGTAAAGTGTAATTAATATTAGAACTGATATCATCATTTTGGTATTGATTAAATAATTGACATTGTGTATGCGTGTGATTGTATTAATTAGGATAATAATGATTCGATTGTACAAGGTAAACATGGAAAGTTGCTGCAGTTTGTTTTCATCATATTTCCAAGCATTCTTTTGTGTGATTTGGTGGTCCTGAAAAGGACCGTTGATGGAGAAGCGTGGGTGGAAATTTACTTTCCGGCAGACTTTTGCGTCTTCTTGGGGAGAAGGACAGCCTGGATGTTGGGGAGGACACCACCTTGGGCGATGGTTACTCCGGACAGAAGTTTGTTCAACTCCTCGTCGTTCCTAATGGCCAGCTGCAGATGTCTGGGGATGATTCTGGTCTTCTTGTTGTCTCTTGCGGCGTTACCTGCCAACTCAAGAACCTCAGCGGCGAGGTATTCCAAAACGGCAGCCAGGTACACTGGGGCTCCGGCACCCACGCGTTCGGCATAGTTTCCTTTACGGAGGAGGCGATGGATACGTCCAACGGGGAACTGAAGTCCGGCCCTGGAGGATCGGGACTTGGATTTGCCCTTGACTTTTCCGCCTTTACCACGTCCTGACATGTTGGTAGTTTTATCGATATGCAACAACAAGCAACGAACTCAGCCCATTTATACGGCCCTATACAAAGCAACTGGACGCGCACCGGGTCGAAACATGGATTTTGCCGGGAAGGTTGTCTTCTCCGACGTCCGCGCGCTCAAAACCTCCGATCCGATCCGCTGTATAAAAGGCCTGAGATCGCCAAATCCATATACACAATCTTGCACTGCTTCAGTATCAACATGCCACCAAAGGTTAGTTCTAAAGGAGCTAAGAAAGCCGGAAAGGCAAAGGCCGCACGTGTCGGCGACAAGAAAAAGAAGAGGAGGAGGAAGGAAAGTTACAGCATCTACATCTACAAGGTGTTGAAACAGGTGCACCCTGACACTGGTATCAGCAGCAAAGCTATGTCCATCATGAACAGCTTTGTCAACGATATCTTCGAGAGAATCGCCGCCGAGGCATCCCGTCTCGCTCATTACAACAAGCGATCCACTATCACCTCTCGGGAGATCCAAACCGCTGTCCGTCTTCTCCTCCCCGGTGAACTGGCCAAGCACGCCGTCTCTGAGGGTACTAAGGCCGTCACCAAGTACACCAGCTCCAAGTAGACAGTTCACCTACGGGCTTCTGCTTACCACCCAACGGTCCTTTTCAGGACCACCAACTCTCACAAAAGAACACTTGAAAACAAGTAATTAGACTCAGAGAAACACAACAAAACATAACGTGTAGAAACTAAACACAAATAGGAGAGAACACTCACGAGTATTAATGTAAGCCCTATGTATTCTTCATACATAACGTTATAATTATCCATGTTTCTTTTTCTTTAAAAAACAAAACAAACAAAAAACAAACAAACAAACGGTTTAAATTTGTAACCTATACCTGATTACAATACACAATCAACGCATCTAATCTACTCACTTACTAACTGGCTGTTATTGTTTTCTGGTTCCACATATCATCGTTTCACTCATGCTCTTCACTGGTGTGAATCGGTTAACATTTTACTGTGCATTTGAATTTATTCGATTGCATCACGTGCGTGCGTGCGTGCGTGCGTTCGTGTGTGAATGTATTTAGAATGCAAATGAAATAATGACAATGTGTTTTTCATAAAATCAAGTTATCAAGCATTCTTTTGTGTTATTTGGTGGTCCTGAAAAGGACCGTTGAGAGTGTTGGTAAAAACACAAAGTTTTCAACCGCCGAATCCGTAGAGGGTACGTCCCTGGCGTTTCAGGGCGTAGACGACATCCATGGCAGTGACAGTCTTCCTCTTGGCGTGCTCTGTGTAGGTGACGGCATCACGGATGACATTTTCAAGGAAAACTTTCAGGACACCACGGGTCTCTTCGTAAATCAGACCGGAGATACGCTTGACACCACCTCTTCTGGCCAAACGACGGATGGCGGGCTTGGTGATACCCTGGATGTTATCACGCAAAACCTTCCTGTGACGCTTAGCGCCCCCTTTTCCAAGACCTTTACCTCCTTTACCACGTCCTGACATCTTTACTCTGAGAGATTTGCAGACAGAATGTCCTGGGAAAGGCCGGGTTCAGCTTTTAAAGGAACGCGCGGACCTCGGAGAAGACAACCAAGCATAAAAACAGTTGTATTTACGTTCTAGCTAGCATAATAATGGCAAAAACACACTTTTTTTACATAGCGGATACCAATTAGCACTAGTGTGTTCTTACATCACACGTTCATTACGTTTTATTGTCTTGTTTTTGCAGTTATTACAAGTAATTGCCCCAGCCGATGCCAAGAGTTTATACACTAACATCGCATGTGTGAAAACTCACTCACTGAGCCAAGTCAAGTCAGTCCGTACGACCACGAAAAGAAAGGCAACCAATCAGGATAGCTGCTCATCGACCAATCAACGGCCTCCCCGCGCAAGTCCGACTCCCGTCAAGAGCGAGCATCAACTGTGTTTGATTCAGTTTCACTTGTGAATCGAGATGGCACGTACTAAGCAGACAGCGCGTAAATCCACCGGAGGAAAAGCTCCCCGAAAACAGCTAGCCACCAAGGCTGCTCGCAAAAGCGCCCCGGCTACCGGAGGTGTAAAGAAACCTCACAGATACAGGCCCGGAACAGTCGCCCTTCGTGAGATCCGTCGTTACCAGAAGAGCACCGAGCTTTTGATCAGGAAGCTGCCATTCCAGCGTCTTGTCCGTGAAATTGCCCAAGACTTCAAGACTGATCTACGATTCCAGTCCTCGGCCGTCATGGCCCTTCAGGAGGCTTCCGAGGCTTACCTTGTCGGTCTGTTTGAGGACACCAACTTGTGCGCCATCCACGCCAAGCGTGTCACCATCATGCCGAAGGACATTCAGCTTGCCCGCCGTATCCGTGGGGAGCGAGCTTAAACAGCGGTCCGCTCATATCTATCATAACGGTCCTTTTCAGGACCACCAAATACCCGAAAAGAATGCTTGATTACACGATAATGAAAACACTCGGGACACGAATAAACTTACCAACCAATGATGTTAATTTATGCTTAGGCATATCATTCAGTACGGGCAAAACCTCGCTTTTATATACACAAACGAATTACACACACTCATGGATGTTTATCTTCTATACATATTACAAACCCACGTTTCCAAACAATGAAAATGCATTGCACCCCTAACCCCAAATACATGTACTGTGACACACACACCTATATGCCATTTCAGACGAATTAACCCCAAAGTGCTAGGCGGATAGGGCCGAAACTGTTCTTTCACGCTACCATGTCACAGCTGACGTATGCACCTGACCCAGACATGCACGAATGAAGTAAGCCATAACCCTACCTACCCAACACTATGTTCTGTATAGGCACAGACGTTCTTCATTTACGTTTAAGACCAAACGTACATGTACCGGATCGCCGCTCAAACCTACAAAAGTTGTCTCCCTTCCACTGCACTCTATCCGTGTAGCAGTGATAAATATATTTCTGTAACTGTGAAAGAAACCATTAACTGTAAAGTGTAATTAATATTAGAATTAATTATATAACGAAATACACTGAGACGAGGTTTACTTAGACAGCCAAACACACTCATATGCATAAACATGCCCGCCTTGTTAAAGTACTCCTTCCCCTGTTGTCTAGCCATTTTCATCATCACCTCAATGCCCACACGATAAAGTTCATTATCTTGTTGTCTTGTTTTCTTTGTTACACACCACCCGTGCAGGTCGCGGGGTAGAATAGGCCTTCAGCAACCCATGCTTCCCATAAAAGGCGACTATGCTTGTCGTAACAGGCGACTAACGGGATCGGGTGTTCAGGCTCGCTGACTTGGTTGACACATGTCATCGGTGCCCATTTGCCCAGATCGATGATCGTGTTGTTGATCACTGCATTGTCTGGTCCAGACTCGATTACTTACAGACCACCTGGAACAACTAAACTCACTCACTCACTCACTCACTCAACCACCCAAACTCACTCACTCACTCACTCACTATATATACTTTGACAACAGTGTATGTTTCATCCCTGCTCGACAACGGTACAAGAATCTGTACCGAAGCGTCGCGCTCTCACTATCTCCATCTTATGTTTGTAGTATAAGCAACATATGGGCCAATTTTTAGGCTAGCAAAAAGAAAATGCATAATTGTAACATTATCCGCTGGACTATAATAAGGATGTTCTTATGTACAAAGTTTGTCAGTTCTAAACGGGATGCTGTGGTGAGACATGATGGCATGTATCCCAGCTGATACTACGTAAACTGACGCTCATGATGAAATTGTCTTCATTACTTACTACCTGCCATCAATGTAGTTGGGAAATCAATGAGCATTGCGTCAAGGTAGGTAGGAACAAGCAAAGACAGAAACAAAACGCCATTCGAGGAATTCAATGAGGGATAAGTAAATCAACTTCTCTCCGGGTGTATACGATAAATGGAAAGATACACGCGTGCTATTTAGGAATGCTTTCGCGTACAAATGGGGAAAGAAGAGAGCATTTCAATTTACGTCATTAAACCTGTTTACGAAATCGAAAACGCACCCCAGCCGCCGTGCAAAGTACACATACAACAAAAATATTCCCCATTTCAACAGTGTTACTACACTGTTGCCGCACAGTTTTACACTTCCATACACGGTGCCAGAAAACCTATAATTTCTAAGAAAACATGAACATTCGTCAATTCAAACATACGAGCTTTGTGTGCAAACAAATTTTTCAGAACTACTTTTTATCACCGACGAAGGCCGCAACAAATTCTCGTTTGTGTATAGTGTTTCATTGCTCATAACATCTGCGAGTACATCTTGCCACGCTGTAATGGATGGGGTGAAAATAACAGCTAAGATAAGACAGCGGAAGCAGACGTCCACTGTAGACCTCCTGAAGCCAGTCACCTCTATATACTGGCTCTACTCAGTTATATACAGTGTAGTAATACTACAGCATGTTCATCAACGACGAAACAAAACTTTCAGTTAAAGGTGGAGTGAACATCAAGTATGTATCTATATTTCTATATGTTTGTAACTATGCTCTGTTCATGTTTGTAGTTTATAGAATATTGCTACTGTTTCTTGATGTAAATCTATGCAAAAACTATCTTATCTTATTCAGACCAAACACGTACATCTGTATATGGAATTATACAGCAATAACTTTATTAGTTTCTTTTGGCCTCAAACAGCATGGAAGTTTCCCTGCAATGTTATATGAAATGGCGACAAGCGTAGTAATATCACGAGTGATGTTGGGAATAGGAGGCGAGACGCATGGCACACACTGAAACGTTCCCCATAGTTTGGAGAGATGTCAGCCTTCGATATTTATTTCTTGTGAAAGTGGTGCTCTCATACACATATGGGCAACATGTGGCCGGCTGTAGATAGACAACAATTTAAATTTGACGATTACCACTTCTCAACAGACAAATGAAGCTATGCGCTTTTAACATGTTTTATTAACAGTCATTAAGGGACATAATTATGCTAGGCCAAAAAGTATGTAAACCTCCTCCCCCCCCCCCACCCCCCACCCCAATAACAGAAATTATAAACGGCCCCAAAATTGGTACACATATCATCTATGTTATCATTACACTTTTTCTTCATACTAAACAAAGGCAATGTAATCCCATTTAGTCTCTTGTTAATTTCAACATCGAGGTCACAATTGAGACCATACACCTCACCTCTGTATTAAGACACTCACTCACTCACTCACTCACTCACTCACTCACTCACTCACTCACTCACTCACTCACTCACTCACTCACTCACTCACTCACTCACTCACTCACTCACTCACTCACTCACTTTGTAGAGATATCAGTCAGAACCTAAAGTATTGCCTTTTACTATTTACAGGTATAGACAGTCTCAAGAACACATCGCCTGGGGAGATGATTCAAGATCTATCTCAGGAGAGTAAGAACATGTTTCTGGATATGTACAACAACATCTGGAAAAAGGCTACCCCACTTCATCTAACACTAGCAGAATCATTCCCCTTTTGAAACCAAACAAAGACAAGTATGGCATCAAATCATACCGACCAGTTGCCCTTACTTCATGCCTGGGGAAACTCTTAGTTGGAAACAACACATTGACTACTTGGTAGAAGCCTGTTCCAAAAGAATTAACTTTATCAAAGCAGAGACCATATAATATATTATATGGTCTCTGATGAAAGTTATTGCTCCACAACACTGGGTTGCAGACTTTAGCACTCTCAGAACTTTCTACATTGCATTCATAAGAAGTAAGATCATGTATGGAATACTGTTGTGGTCATCTGCTGCCAAAAGCAATAAAAGCAGACTGGTCAAAATCCAAAATAAAGCTTCTCGACTCATTGCTGGTGCATTAAAGACCACACCTATTGCAGCACTGGAAGTGGAGACTGACATACTACCACTAGATCTCCACATGGAGGTATGTATCATGAAGAAGTTCATAACATCTCATTTCTTGCCAAGTAATAGGCCAGGATGCCTCAAACAGAAATCATCTCCAAGAACATTCTACAATACAGCAAGTCAGTTGCTACAAAATCACAGTTTCAGATTACCCATCATACCAACAGAGGTTTTGAGCAGTGCGATCATCAGTGATTCACTGCCATGGTTATGGTCTCCACCAGTGATCACTGAACTACAGCCAGGCAACCTTAACAAATCAGACAACTCAGATGGACTTGTCCAAGCAACCCTGGAGATGATCAATACCACTTATGAAAAGCATAATAAGATCTACACAGATGCGTCCTTGTCAACAGCAACTGGCATAGCTGGAGCAGGTGTCTACTTACAGACAGCAAAGAAAGAAGTCAGCATACCACTACCACCCTCATCAATTCTTGAAGCAGAATTAGTGGCTATTCTAAGAGCAATAGAAGAAATTGGAGATGAGGAAATCAATCAACAGCCACCATCCAACTACGTTATCCTCACACATTCGTTATCTTCTCTCCATTCATTGCAGTCTAACCAGCCAACTTACTACTGTCTTCTGTGCTCAGACATCACTAATGCAATAACAGAATGTTCATGTGACATCCAACTTCAGTGGGTACCAAGTCATATTGGTATAAAAGGAAATGAACAAGCAGACCGCTTAGCCAACGAGGCAGCAACAATGGGTCCAGTCAACCAGATTGTTCCATCCCTCCCTACACTCCTAAATAACACCAATAGGAAAATTAAGGAAAAATGGATGAAACAGTGGCAACTGTCTGATAAAGGAAGGGGCTATTACAAGATTCAGCCACAATACCACTCTGGTCGATACAAGTGTTTCACAAGAAAAGTCCAACTGTCAAGATTGAAACTAAACCACTTCCCTTGCCAACAATATCTCCATAAATGTGGTTTGACTGACTCACCAAAATGTACACTTTGCAACGAAGAGGACGAATCAGTAGAACACATCTTACTGAGGTGTTCAGCTCTAAAAAAAGAACAATCTTTTGCATCTTCCGATACCCTCCAAGACATCTCTGACAATAATAACAACCAGTGGAAAGCAGCTGACAACATCTTAGGGAAGAGAGACGAATGGATACGTGCAAGGGTCATGGTCACCAGACGCATGGAGCTACACCAGTGACCAGTATATACAGGTATTTTTGCTTTATTGTTTTTTCCGATTCCATGGAAATGTTTCGGACTTAGTCTCAAACGTGAAAAGTGTTTCCCTTCCAGAGCACAGCTCAAAAACTTCCCAATATCTGTCAGCAAAACTTGGTAGCTGTATCTGGCACACCCTAAATTGGTGCCTTTTGCTATTTACAGGTTTTGTGTGATTTCTCATTTTCTGGGTTTCCATGGAAACGATTCTCACTTAGTCTCAAAATGAAGGGATGGGCTTCATTTCTGGAGCAGAACTCAAAAACTTAACATCTTTTTGCAAAACTTGGCAGATGTGTGAGGGAGACCCTAAAGTTGTGCCTTTTGCTATTTACTAAGTTTTGGCATTTTTATTTTTTCTGGTTTCCATGCAAACAGTTCAGACTTTCTCTCAACATGGAGGGATGGGCTTCGTTTCCAGAGCACAACTTGAAAACCATTTTGTATCTTTCAACAGGTCTTTGCACTTGTAGGAGACAGATCTTGAAGTGGTACCTTTTGTCAAGTAAATGTCTTTATCATTCAAAGTTTGAAGTATACCTATTGTGTTCAATATAGAGAAAGACAGGCGATCACAAGCAAGATTCCTGTCTTCATCTCACGGTTTATCACGGAAAGTGGCAGATATTAAAACGTTCAAACAGAATATGCACACTTCAATTTAAATAAAATTAAAGACAAATATCACTTATTTTTCCTTATCCTGACTCATGCTTAACTGCTTATCTTCTCTTCCTGGCGAAGGTAGTGGAACACCTGAAATCCCTTGAAGTTCCCTTCTAAAAGAAGCAGACGTAAAAATACACTCACCCGCGAGTAGCCTCCCTTACATGGATGTCAGCTGATATCGGAGTGATATCACACTCTCCCTATCGCCTGACAAGGGCGGCTGGAGGCACCTGGGGTCCCGTATACAGAGATAAGTTTTTCATTCTTTTGGTCCTTTGCCTACATTTGTGTTGTATGCAGTATTTGGCTTTTGTATATGCATCATTATTGTCAATTTTGTGATTATTGTGTCTTTATTTAACACAGGTTTCATAAACTGGGACTAAGCTGTCGGCGGTTAACCCAAACTTACTTTGTCCAGCGTGTAAGTCATTTTGTTCTTCTGATACTCGTACATTTTGTATAAATTTATCTGGATCATAATTTACTTAGTACATACAGTCTGTTCACAGAGACAGGCAACGTCAGTTCACAGTAGCCATGTCAAAATCTGGTGAGATAAATTCGGGTAACCATTTATTTCTTCCTGCTGAGATTCATTCCAGTCATATGTCAGCCGCATCTCCAGGATCGGGCAAGTTCTCTCCTAAAACACAGAGGAGACAAAGTCTACAAAGACAGGGCCATCTCAGTCAAAGAAATCGAAGTCGTCCAAGTCCTTGTCTTCCTGATCATCGCCGAATCAACATTCTTCTATGAAGAAATTGTTTGGGAAAGATCGTCCCTCTACAAGAACAACACATCTTTGACGAGCCTCCGTTGATAATATGCAGTGAGCACGATATCAACCAACATAGTCAACGTGCGTCGACACCAACAGCACCATCAACACCTCAGAACCCTTATGATCATCAGCAGACATCGTAGACTTTGTCAGCAACCTCGGACATCGAAGCAGGCAACTCTACAACTCAGCCATCACTAAACTCAATGCAGCCATTCAACACAGGCGCCTTCACGCAGCAATTCACTATGCAGATGATGAACCTTATGGAGCGACAGTTGGAAGAAGAGAGGAGAGTGCACTTGTCAACAGTGTTGACTGTGACTCACCATGAGCATACGACTAGACCTGCACTCGTATGCACACACATGCTCCAGAAGATCGAGGTCCCTGTCATCTCATTACAGTACAGAGAAGGATCCACCCATGCCGAGTGAGAACACCCACACGAGTGGTTACACTGGCATGAGTGAGGATACTTGCTCATGTGAGTGCACTCGCGGGTCTGTTTCTCAATGCAAAAGATCTGCTTCAGTCTCCCCAGCCCATTGAAGGCACTGTCTGCAGCCATCCTCCCCTTCAGACGTGGACTCACGTACAAGGGATTGTTGGCATTCAGTGACTGCATCTCACTCTAGGAGGCATGAAGTTAGTCGTCGGAAGCCTTCTGCTCGGATTTGGAAGTCACATCGTGGATCATGGATGGCTTAAACTTTGTCTCACCATCTAAGGACTCCAATGAACTAAATATGTACAAGATGAAGAATGATGACATCGATGTGTTCACGTTCCCACCAATAGCTCCCATGTCTTTGATCCCTGAGACATTATGTATAGCGTTTAAATCAGCAACCAACTTTCAACTTCAACATGTGCCGCTACTCAATGCACATCATTACCCTCTTCATCACATGGAGCCATTCATCAGAGCACCTGATGTAGACGAAGGTTACAAGGTAATCAACACAGTGTGCAGCAGATCCTACAAGGTAGAAGATAAGAGGCTGGCTCAACTTGACACTACTATGAGACGAACATTCTTCGAAATAGCTCGATCAAGAGCCATCAACGAGACTATTATTGCAAAGTTCAGCAGTCCTACCAAAGAGGAAGAGAGAATGATCCTGTCTGCACTTATCACTCTGAGGAAGGATTAACAGTTTATGTCCGAACACCTAGCCTCTACTATTGCGGGTTTAAAGCTACTGCATCATCAGGGAGTGAGAACTTCATGAAGTCTTTTATCAAGCCTCATGGTCTGCACCTACCTTGTTTGTTAGGAAGATATAAGAGGTAGCAAGGATGGTTTGCTTAAGATTCCATGGAAGTCTTGATGATCAAATCCATGAACACTTTGATTTCAGTACTTAAGCAGACAAATCAGCATTACACCAGCAAGTCCAACTTCTCCAGGGTTTAAAGACTGGTAGGGATAAGAAGTTTAATGCTTGAGGGGAGAAGTCATCTTCTTCTTCTCGTCGCCCCTACGGAGGAAACAAGCGCCCTCAGACATCAGGCCGTTCCTCTAGAGATTGAAGATGAAGTAAACGTTGAAGATCAGGTTTGAAACGACTGGAGTCTTCTGGATGAATTCAGTGCTTTAGCTAGGCAGCGCCATTGCGCAATTCACGCAAAAAAAATACAAATTGGGGCTTATTTTTAAATCTATTGTGTGTGTGTGTTGGCGCAAAATAATTTAGAACAGATTTGACTGAAAACCATAATTAAATTACTAATTTCTGTGTATCAAAAAGAATGATGAAGTCCAATTAAAATGTGTAAACGATCTCACTTCTGCAGCTATTTTCAACATTGTTTTCAGGAGTCTTGGTTTGAAATGTATTTGTGGTTAGAGTACGAAACATCTACTGGATTAATGTACTGTAAAACGTGCAAAGGTATGAATAAAGAAAATGCACTGACGACTGGAAGTAACTTCTTTAGAACTTCAACAATGAAGCGTCACCTGACTTGTACTGATCATCAGCATGCATTGAGAGAACTGTCAATGAAAGATGACTTTTCTATTGCATCTAAGAATGCTTTTGAACAGAAAACCGATGCTTTTACTGCTGCTATGAGATGTGTCTACTGGCTGGCAATGTTCAGACGTCACAACCAATGGAACTGGTCTCTATGGACTTTCTTTCACTCGAACCATCTACAGGTGGTTACGAAAATGTCCTTGTGATCATTTCACAAAATATGCCGTTGCCATACCTACTCGGAATCAGATAGCAAGGACAACTGCAAAGGCACTATTCGAGAACTTTATTGTTCATTATGGTGCACCAGGCAGGTGCATTCCGATCAGGGGCGTAATTTTGAGAGCGACGTGATAAAGCAGCTCTGCGGCATTATGGGCATTAAGAAGTCACGTACCACCCCATACCATCCAATGGGGAATGGCTTGGTTGAACGATTTAACCGTACGCTTCTAGGGATGCTCGGTACTTTGCATGACCATGAAAAGGCGAAGTGGAAAGATCATTTACCTCATCTGGTCCACGCCTACAACAGTACAGTTCATGAGTCAACCGGGTTTTCTCCTTTTTACCTCATGTTTGGTAGGATTCCCAGGATACCCGTTGACGTTGCATTCAGCTTATCTTCGGCTACCACACCTCCATCCACTTTCACGCAATTTGCTGCTGATCTGAAGCACAAATTGGATTTTGCGTATGAGTTGGCTTCATCAAACCTTGAAAAGGCCCGAGCTAAGCAACAGAAGCTTATAATCTGAAAGCTCGTGGTGCAACAGTCAAGGTTGGTGATGTGGTGCTGGTTCGCAACGTTGGCATTCGAGGTAAACAGAAGCTTGCCAATCGGTGGGAAGAGGATTTCTATGTCGTGGAGGCACAACCAAATGTAGGCATTCCAGTTTTTAAAGTCCGTAAGGAAGGAACTGCTGAATGTCGTGTTCTCAACCGCAACATGCTTCTCCCGATTGGCACCGACGGAAAGCCAATTCCCAAGCCACGCAGTCCTATGCCATGGTTAAGTGTGTCAGACACTTCGGTGGAGTTGTCTATGCCACGGTTAAGTGTGTCAGACACTTCGGTGGAGTTGTCTCAGTCCCCTCTGGAGTTATCCTCATCCGAACAGGATGTGGGAGCATGTAGTATTTCAGAGGCTGACATCTCGACAACTCAGCAAACAGACACATCCCTGTTGCTTCAAGATCAACATAATCAGCCCTTGGTGCCATCACCATCCACACCAGCACCCTCTGACTTGATCGACCCTGAATCTGGCCTCTCTTTGATGCATCGGCCACAGCGCAGGCGTACCAAACCCAAGTGGATGAAAGATGGTCAGTGGGAGGTCAAGCAGAATATTGTCTGGGTCTGATTATTTGTATCAATAACCAGTCTTCATTACCAGTTCTGATTACCATTTTTGCTAGTTTGCAGCACTGTTTGTTGTATTCACCTTGAATGCTAATCAGATTGATTAGTTCATGGCGAGCACGCCATTTCCCAAAAGGGGGGTGAATGTAGCAGTATGTTACTAATGCTGTATTTCACAGCATAATTCATCAAAATCATTAATCACATATTTCACAGACATTATCTGTTCAATGTTCATTTGTTCCATATTGTCTGTGTCTTGCTGTTGAATGCCACCTCTGTACATCTTCACCTTTTTCTTCTGTTTCTGGAGCCTTGTCAACAAGGATTTCCCTTCACTTCCTTTCTATTTTTAGACAGGTAACCCATTCTTTGGGAGTTTCCCTTTCTATTTATAGGACACATCAAAGACTTCCTTTGATGTGCTACCTATGTTCTTATTGGCTATTGTGCCCTCTGTCCTGACTTCCTTTGGCCACCTGTTTCCAATCTCACTTCACTTGCTGTTGCTGAGGTGGAAGCACCATTTCGTTTTCCAGGTATGGCCAATTTTCTAATCTATTTCCATCTGCCTCTTTACTTCATAATTCTCAATAAAAAGGTGCAACATGTCTTTTAAACAATAGTGAAATATAATTAAAAGTAATATTTAATCCATAATTCTACAAGTTTAGGAATATACATTTTAATTAATGTAAACTGTAAACATGGCTTGGACCATGTGCTTTTGAATATTTGAACAACTTCATGCAGGTACTTTAAAAGGATATTGAATAATTTACTGTGATATATACACTACTTGGCAGTACTGTGATAATTTGAACTATTTAATATTTAAATTATTTACTTGGTTCTGAAGTTTATGACTTCACTTGCTGTTGCTGAGGTGGAAGCATCATTTCGTTTTCCAGAACTTGGCACAGCAACAGCTTCATTCTCCATTTAATAAATCTTCATCTTCACCACCATTGCCTTGTGTCGTCTCGAGCAGCAGCCCAGAGCCGAACTATCAAACACACGGCTACACAAATATGCAACAAAACCTTGCCAAACGATTTGACATTAAAGATGCAGTGGCAGCAGGACCTTCTGTTCTGAATCCCAAGGAATGGCCAAACGACCCAGATGCTACGAGGACATATGGTGACAGGGAAGTAACAGAGTGGTTTACACATTTCCAAACCCTGCTTACTACCAAGGGATATTCTTTGGAAAACATTCTTCTGCAGTGGACTCGTGCTAAGAAGAAAGTTTTGAAGATAAGAAGTTGTGAGCCAGGAATGTCGTTCCTTGCTGTGTGGCAAAAAATGTCCCAATTGCCTGACTATGGTGATTTTATGGCTCTTGTAAGGATCTTACTTTCCCTCCCAGTTAATAGTGCTATCTGTGAGAGAGGATTTCCCCTCATGAAACGTGTTAAGACAGACTGGAGGTCAAAACTAACTTCAGGCAGTCTAACTGACTTGATGTCACTCCAGCTGAATGGTCCAGATCTTAAAGATTTCAGTGCCGATGGACCTGTCAGTCTGTGGTTATCTAAAACTAAGAGGTACCCTTGACAGCCACATGGAAAGAGAAAACCTGTACCTGAGCCTGAGTCTGTGTCTGCTGCAGCATGGTCTAGTGACGAGAGGGATACTCCGTTGGATGACTGATTAGTGTCAGAATGTGATTTTGTGACTAACAGACTGGTGGCAGTTTGGTAAAAACTAAACTAGACATTCAATTTGCCCAAGATTGGGCGTCATTAACAACAAATTTCTTTATTAGTTTTGTTGAAAAGTATTTTGCATTTGAGCTTGTTCATTCTTGAATAAATGAAAACAAGCCAACTATTTTGAATTGTTTTATTTTAATGTCATTGCTACAAACAGTATAAGTCAACAAAATGAAAATGGTGCAGTCTTATTCCCTCAGGTGCAGTCTGGATGAGACTGTTAACTGCACTTGGTGCAGATTGTGAAAAAAAACGAATTCGCACACTGGTCATAGAATACACAAGACTTATAGCTTAGTCACAATCCACGATAGATCTGGTCTAGTATATGTCATAGCATACACAAGACTTATAGCTTATAGTCACAGTCCACAACAGATCTGGTCTAGTACATGTCATAGCATACACAAGACTTATAGCTTAGTCACAATCCACGATAGATCTGGTCTAGTACATGTCATAGCAAACGGCTTGCTGCGATGAATTGTATCATTGACTCAAACATGTACAATAAATATGTTGCCCTCCACATTTCTAGTGAATACGCATGGGTCAGCCTGGGACTGAGTGTAATCTTCATTCAAAAGATAATCATACAAAATATTGATCCAGTTGCATCCTCTCTGTTTAGGACCATAGAGCGACTTTTTTAAATGCCAAACAAACTTTCCATTTTGAAAATCCTGTGGCTGGTCCATGTACAGCTCACAGTCAATAGGTGCATTGAGATATGCTGTTTTAACATCCATCTGATGTACAAACAAATTATACTGAACAGCTAGTTTCATGATAGCCCTAACTGATGTCATTCTGGCCATCGGTGCAAATGTTTCATTGTAATCTACACCTTCTCTCTGGCTTTCGCTCTTAGCTACATATCTGGCCTTGTATCTAACTGACCTATCTGAGTTGTCTTTGAGTGCATATATCCAGCATCCCCATAGAGCTTCTCTATACTCTGGCAATGTGGTAACTGAGAATGTGTCATTTTCAACCAAAGATTCCATTTCATCCTTCATAGCTTTCTCCCACTTCTTAGCATCTGGGGCTGTTATAGCTTCCTCATTGGAATTAGGAATTCCTAACACAATTCTGCAACAGTAGTTTACATTCTGATTTACTGTGTCAAAATCAGCATCATCAGTTGTAATGTACTGACTTGAACCTTCTGAATAAGCATATTTAATGGTCTGGGGGTCCGTACACTTTAATCAACTGGTTCCAAGTGATTACATATGCCATATCACTATGTGGCGTATTCATGTCACATGCTCCCGTGCAGATACGCGGGAATGTAGATCACACTACATAACAATCAGATTCATTCATCAAGTAATCATCAAAGTGTTAGTCAATTTAGTCTTTCTACGAGGAAACCTTTGCTTTTCGTCATAACTGTCGTTGATCTTGGCATCATCTTTTGCACCAGTGCCCACTGCCTTGTGGTCACGTAGATCTTGATATACATTATCGTCACCTGTGTCATCATGCATGTCATGTACACTGTTTTGATCTATATCTGAAGTCTCGTCATTGTCAACACTAAGTCTGAATTGTTTTGACTTTTGTACAGTCTCTCGTCTTTCATCCATGAACTGAACAAGTCTGTATCTCTTAACTACCTTTGTCTCGGGGAAAATACACACAATAAGCTGGACTTCCTCTGTCATACCCCACAAAAATTCCCTTTTTGCTACAAGAATCTAGCTTCTGTTTAGGCAAATTCTCATACACATAGCACTCTGAACCAAAGATATGAATGTTGCTAACACTGTTTTTTTTTCAGTAAACATGTAGTAGGGTGTCTGATTTGTACGCTGACTATAATATCTATTCCTGATGTAGGTCGACGTCATCACTGTGTATGTCCACAATAGGTCGACGTCATCACTGTGTATGTCCACAATAGGTCGACGTCATCACTGCGTATGTACACAATAGGTCGACGTCATCACTGCGTATGTCCACAATAGGTCGACGTCATCACTGCGTATGTCCACAATAGGTCGACGTCATCACTGCGTATGTACACAATAGGTTGGCGTCATCACTGCGTATGTCCACAATAGGTCGGCGTCATCACTGCGTATGTCCACAATAGGTCAACGTCATCACTGCGTATGTCCACAATAGGTTGACGTCATCACTGCGCATGTACACAATAGGTTGGCGTCATCACTGCGTATGTCCACAATAGGTCGACGTCATCACTGCGTATGTCCACAATAGGTCGACATCATCACTTCAATTCTTTTGGCAATGTTGATTCAACCAACATGCGGTCTTCTCATGTCTAATTTTGTTATGCATCAAAATTTCCTGAAACTCTCTGCATGTAAACTCTGTTCCATTGTCACTTCTAATAATTGTACATTTACCATAGGGAGCAGAATCAGCTAGAAACTTTTTCAAAGCTTCACTGCATCATTTTTGAATTTCAGAAAATAGTCAAATTTCAGACCAGAATAGGAATCTTTAAATGTGATGACATATCTGAAACCTTCTCTAGCTGTTGTGGTAATGTAAAGGGGTAAAATCAGTACAGACTAACTCAAATGGTCTTTTAGCTTTGCCACTGCAGACACTATTCTTTGTCCTAGTTTGCTTTGCCTCTACACGTTTCACATTTGAAGCTGTTTTTGCCACTTATTTTCATCCCTGAAACAACTTTTTCTAGTTTCTTAACATCAGATTGATTACAGTGACCAAGAACCCTATGCCATGTGTACATGTAGCAGTATGTCATTTATGCTGTATTTCACAACATAATTCATAAAATTCATTCATCACATATTTCATAGACATCATTATCTGTTCAATGTTCATTTGTTCCATGTTGTCTGTGTCTTGCCGTTGAATGCCACCACTGTACATCTTCACCTTTTTCTTCTGTTTCTGGAGCCTTGTCAACAAGGATTTCCCTTCACTTCCTTTCTATTTTTAGACAGGTAACCCATTCTTTGGGAGTTTCCCTTTCTGTTAATAGGACACATCAAAGACTTCCTTTGATGTGCTACCTATGTTCTTATTGGCTATTGTGCCCTCTGTCCTGACTTCCTTTGGCCACCTGTTTCCCACCTCACTTCACTTGCTGTTGCTGAAGTGGAAGCATCATTTCATTTTCCAGGTATGGCCAATTTTCTAATCTATTTCCATCTGCCTCTTTACTTCATAATTCTCAATAAAAAGGTGCAACATGTCTTTTAAACAATAGTGAAATATAATTAAAAGTAATATTTAATCCATAATTCTACAAGTTTAGGAATATACATTTTAATTAATGTAAACTGTAAACATGGCTTGGACCATGTGCTTTTGAATATTTGAACAACTTCATGCAGGTACTTTAAAAGGATATTGAATAATTTACTGTGATATATACACTACTTGACAGTACTGTGATAATTTGAACTATTTAATATTTAAATTATTTACTTGGTTCTGAAGTTTATGACTTCACTTGCTGTTGCTGAGGTGGAAGCATCATTTCGTTTTCCAGAACTTGGCACAGCAACAGCTTCATTCTCCATTTAATAAATCTTCATCTTCACCACCATTGCCTTGTGTCGTCTCGAGCAGCAGCCCAGAGCCGAACCATCAAACACACGGCTACATACATGTCACAAGCTTTTACATTGTTAACATTGTCTGTACAATCACAACTGAAGAAATACAATCTCCCTTTCTTCACAATGTTGAATGTTGTACCATCCGGTGCAGTCATGTGAACTGTCTGGTTCGAACACTACTGTTGCACCCCTTTCTGTAGCAGCTCTCACTGAGAAAATGCATTGTGGAAATGATGGAATGTACAAAGCCTTTTTGAGTGTAGCCTTAACATGTCGGCCATGAGAATCACATAATGTCACAACAGCATCACCTCTTGCCTGTGCCAATCCACTTGAACGTTTTCCATCCGCAAGTTCAACACAATGCTCATCCGGTCTGAATGCTTCATCACAATATGTGAACAAAGATTTATCACTAATAATATGAGCTGTGGCTCCAAAGTCAAAGTGCTGTTTTTCACATTGTAATTGTAAGCTGGATCAGCATCCACTCTGAATGCAAATGAATGACCAAAGTCATCACATACTGTCTTAACTCCACCCTTTGACTTCTTTCGACATGTTAATTCTGTATGTCCACTCTTCCTGCAATATAGGCAAAATTTTGGATTCATTTGGCGGTTCTGACGCTGCCCTACTTTCTTCAAATTTAAAGGACATTGCCTTTGCATGTGTCCACACTTCTGACATAGAAAACACATTCCCTTGAATGTTTCCTCAGGAGCATTCATGATGCCATCTGACTCCCATGTGTGAAATTTTTCTGTGTCCTCAAAGCTTCTCAATTTCACATTTTAGAGTCTTTAAATGTAATGTCTGCATCAGTCTGAGTAGTAACAACTGAAAACGACCTGAAACTGTCTGGCAAACCTTTCAAGACCATAGCTACCATTAACCCATCACTAATAATCTCACCTGCATTTCTCAGAGTCGGTGACAGTTTCATCATCCAGTTTCGATAACGATGTCAATTCTGTATACAACGAAATTAATCTTGGTTTTCCTATTCCTGCATAATGTTCTTTAAGTATCTGAAGCGCTTTTCTGCCATCATCCGCAGCCTCCCTCATAACAAGCGCCAGACTTTTGTTATCTAAATACTGAATCAGCTCTGCAAATGCTTCTTCATTTTTACCCGCGAAACCTTGCGGTAGTGGGTCAGTCTCATTAGGTAACAGAATAATCTCTTTCAGCTTCTTCAATTTCATGTAACAGAGAAATTTCACCTCCCACTGCTCATATCTGGACCTGTCATACCTGGAAGACATTTTCCCATTCACTAGTTTCTTGTGTCTGGGCCCATAACCTGTTAGAAGTATTGAGAGACAACAACAACACGTCTCATGTTCTTGAGATGGCAGAATACACAGCGCATCTTTTTATTAACATTCGGTTACAGACATCCGTATCTGGTTAATACATTCAACGAAACGAAATATTTTATGGTCAATCCCAAACATTAACAAAGATGACGCCATAACGCTTGATCAAGGCACGTCCACACTTCACAACAAATGTCCTCAAATTGTCCATTCCAACTTGCGAGAAAGGTTAGCAAGTGACATTCCGCCAATCTTCAGGTAAGTTGGACTTGATACCTTTCACATATGACGCACCTGGAGATAAGGCTTCTATTGCAGCATTACCTCCAGTGATCCAATACCTTTGTTTTAGTTTGGCCATGGCGTGTCTTCCGAGATGATTGAGAGACTTGTGTCTCATCTAGGATAAGTCTGGCAAGCAGTGAGGTTCTTGGAACAACGATTTGATGTTTGGCATCAAAGTTCATGTGGGCATTGGTCAGCCGATCACCCACTCTGATAACCCCATCTTTAAGGAAGAGGTTGAGACGATATAGAATCAGAACTTGCTTGGCTTCCTCGAACTTGAGTTTTTAAGGTCCGCGCCTCTTTCTGGTGTCCATTCCATGTGACAACTTTGAGACTACCTTTACACTTTTGGTGCAGGAATTTCATGAACGTCAACTTCTTTCTTGAGTTTCATCCGACTTGAATAGTGTTTCAGTAACACGTCAATAGCATGGGTAGATTTGACTATTGCTTTGTGTCGATCTTAGCTGTGTTTACAGGTTTCTTCACTTTGGGGTTGGCATCTGGGATAGCGTCTGAACTGTGAAGGTCCAGGTTAGAATATGCCTTCAGCAACCCATGCTTGCCATAAAAGGTGGCTATGCTTGGCATAAGGGGCAACTAATGGGATGGGATGGTCAGGCTTGCTGACTTGGTTGACACATGTCATTGGTTCCCAATTGCACAGATCGATGCTCATGCTGTTGATCACTGGATTTGATTATTTAAAGACCGCTGCCATATAGCTGCAATATTGCAGAGTGCGGCGTAAAGCTAAACTCACTCACTTAGCGGACCGATTGTCTATTGTCTCATCCCAGCAGTACTTTGTATGAGGATTCTGAAGAAGCATTTTGGCTTGAAGCACAAATTGGCATGTTACTTTCAACTATGTTGAAGTTGAGAAAATCTTCATCTATAGGCCAAAATAAACCTAGAGCATGTTTGCTAGGGTGTTTGTTACAGTCTAAGTCCAGTTGTGTACACACTTTGCTCCTTCTTCAACTGGTATAGACTTTAATATGTCAAGGCCGTTACTGACCCATTTCGCCAGTTTAAAGTTACCTTGGCTGCAGGGGCTGGTTACATCTTTCACAACTTTGATAGCCTTTTTTCTCTGTAGGCTTGGATGCAAGACAGTCAGTCATCTACATAGAAGCTTGACTTCAACATGTTGATTATCTCAGGGTCATAGTGACCTACATTGTCTCTTGCTGTCTGCACTCAATGAACCATGCATTTGGTATGTTTGTCTGGGCATGTGCTCTACTTTCCGTACAATGATTTCATGAAAAGCAGTTGGAATATGAAAACAGGCTTAGACTCATCTACCAGTCTGTTCATCCTTTGCAACCCCAAGCCCGCGATTGTACATCTGCAAAAATGCAAGGTGAGTTGTCGGAGGATCTGTTTAGAAAACAGTACAGTTGGGACAAAACTGGACTGTATGCTGTCAGCTATGGAAAGAGTCTGGACTTGCACTTCTAACAGTGACGTTGTGCTGTAGGGGTTTGATTTCTATATGCACCATTCTAGCTTTCTCATGTTTGGTACGTACTGGCCCTAGTAAAGATGACATTCATTTTTAGATTTGACTTTGCATATGGTATACAACATGTGGACCATGGGAACTTATTTCTGTAAGCGGGTACTGCTGGCCAAGCTGGAAAGTGATATTCGGCTGAATATTGTCAAATGCATGCTCAATGTGTGAGAAAGGGTCATGTCAATTACACGTGTCAAGTGTGCGGCGTAGGGGTCAAAGGCCATTATTGTTTATGCAAAGCTGACTGCTGGGAATAAAAATCTAATTTTTCCTGCACGTTAGAAACACTCTATTAGACATTTGGCTTTGCATACATCATGGCTGCCATCAGAGAACTGAAAGCTCTTGTGGAAAGTCGTGAACTGACTGGTTATTCTCAAATGAGGAAAACCGAATTGTTGACCTTGCTGAATATGAACTATGACAAGCCCCCAACTGTTGAAGAGCTCAAATTTCAAGCTGCAGAACGGGGCTTGAGGGGTTGTACTTGCACAGGAAAGCCGAACTTCTCATCTTGCTGGAAGACACTGAGTCGGTCGAAATGCAATTTGTACTCACAAATCTGAGAGGCCAGCAGATGACCATTCAGTCTAACATCAGTGTCAATGATGTTAACCCCCTCATTGCCAGCAAGACTGATGTGGGACGATTTATAAAGCATCAAATACCAGCTCACCATCAAAATGTTGCTGAAAAAAAGACTCAGTCGGATGGTAGCATTAAGTACATCAAAAGTTATTTCAGAAGCAAGCAGGGAGTCATCACCCAATCTCTTTGGCCATCGATACCTCATTCAAAACATACAAGCATTGTTGGAAAACTCTACCCACATGGGCTCTAGATGGGTGGTGAACACCATCAACACCGCTTATCTTGATAGAATTACCAACTGCTCACAGTGTATATTGGCTCCCTGTACCCAAGTATTTCAGAGATAAAAGCGCCATCATTAATCCTGAAACCAATGGGAATGGCATTAATAATTATTACATGGTGGTGGTGGTCACAGCTGCCGGGGATGAACTGAAAGGGAATCCATGCAGGTGTTCCAGCTACTCCTCGATTGAAGCCTCTGGGTTTGACTTAACAGGCGTAGAATGCCTCACACTCATCTCCCACTGGACAAGATTTGAAAAGTAAAACCGTGTAGCCATCAATGTGTTTGGTCAGGCAATAAAACCATCATGCACCGGATCAGCTCAGTGTCTTGACATGAACACAATTTCTGCTCGAAAAAGGTGACTAGTATCACTACTAGCAATCAAGGAAAATGAGCATCAACATTTCTGCGAACAGTTCCTGCATGGTTTCATGCAAGCCAACCCGCTGGAATCGCACCTGGAGGATTGCTGTGGCATGGGGACATGGCGATCAGAATCAACATGCCCAACGACAAGAAGAACATCTTAAAATTCATTCACCACCACCATTCATTCACTGGTCAGATCCAATGAGGAAGAAAAACTGAGGAGACTCATAGCCATCCCAGCGTTCAACTAGAGGGTGATATTTGACGTAAACTTGGCAGCACTCCACATGAATAAAAGTCCCGTCACACTCAATGAACCTGTTAACGTGGGGATGAGCATCCTAGATCTGTCAAAATACTGTCTGACTACTGCACTAGAACCGCCATTATGTTACTACTGCACCAGAACCCCCATTATGTTACTACTGCACTAGAACCCCCATTATGTTACTACTGCACTAGAACCCCCATTATGTTACTACTGCACCAGAACCGCCATTATGTTACTACTGCACCAGAACCCCCATTATGTTACTACTGCACTAGAACCCCCATTATGTTACTACTGCACTAGAACCGCCATTATGTTACTACTGCACTAGAACCCCCATTATGTTACTACTGCACTAGAACCCCCATTATGTTACTACTGCACTAGAACCGCCATTATGTAACTACTGCACTAGAACCCCCATTATGTTACTACTGCACTAGAACCCCCATTATGTTACTACTGCACCAGAACCGCCATTATGTTACTACTGCACCAGAACCCCCATTATGTTACTACTGCACTAGAACCCCCATTATGTTACTACTGCACTAGAACCCCCATTATGTTACTACTGCACTAGAACCCCCATTATGTTACTACTGCACTAGAACCCCCATTATGTTACTACTGCACTAGAACCCCCATTATGTAACTACTGCACACTGAGTAGAACCCCCATTATGTTACTACTGCACTAGAACCCCCATTATGTAACTACTGCACTAGAACCCCCATTATGTTACTACTGCACTAGAACCCCCATTATGTTACTCCTGCACACTGAGTAGAACCCCTGTTATGTCACTACTGCAGTAGAACCCCCATTATGTAACTACTGTATATTCTGTGAACACCATTTCTTCTTCAAAGATTTAGTCTCTGTGATGAATGAGTTGTGTATCCATTACATATGAGCAGATAACAAATATCCACGAAACAATAGTGAGACTGCCAATTGTGTATGTTTCGCCAGAAACATCTTGCACTGACAGAATAAAGAATGCGGGCTCAACTAGTGATGACAGTGCCATCTTTACTGTACGGTAATGATTTAATTGAAGGACTAGTAGTAAGGTGGGCAACCTTGAAGATGATAGTATCGACCACGTTACTGTGTGGTGAGGTGGGTGACATTGAAGATGACAGTATCGACCACCTTACTGGTAGTGAGGTGGGTGACATTGAAGATGACTGTATAGACCACCTTACTGTGTAGTGAGGTGGGTGACATTGAAGATGACTGTATAGACCACCGTACTGGTAGTGAGGTGGGTGACATTGAAGATGACTGTATAGACCACCTTACTGGTAGTGAGGTGGGTGACATTGAAGATGACTGTATAGACCACCTTACTGGTAGTGAGGTGGGTGACATTGAAGATGACTGTATAGACCACCTTACTGTGTAGTGAGGTGGGTGACATTGAAGATGACTGTATAGACCACCTTACTGGTAGTGAGGTGGGTGACATTGAAGATGAATGTATAGACCACCTTACTGTGTAGTGAGGTGGGTGACATTGAAGATGAGTGTATAGACCACCTTACTGGTAGTGAGGTGGGTGACATTGAAGATGACTGTATAGACCACCTTACTGTGTAGTGAGGTGGGTGACATTGAAGATGAATGTATAGATCACCTTACTGGTAGTGAGGTGGGTGACATTGAAGATGACAGTATTGACCACCTTACTGTGTGGTGAGGTGGGTGACATTGAAGATGACAGTATCGACCACCTTACTGTGTGGTGAGGTGGGTGACATTGAAGATGACAGTATCGACCACCTTACTGTGTGGTGAGGTGGGTGACATTGAAGATGACAGTATCGACCACCTTACTGTGTGGTGAGGTGGGTGACATTGAAGATGACTGTATCGACCACCTTACTGTGTGGTGAGGTGGGTGACATTGAAGATGACTGTATAGACCACCTTACTGGTAGTGAGGTTGGTGACATTGAAGATGACTGTATAGACCACCGTACTGGTAGTGAGGTGGGTGACATTGAAGATGAATGTATAGACCACCTTACTGGTAGTGAGGTGGGTGACATTGAAGATGACTGTATAGACCACCTTACTGGTAGTGAGGTAGGCAACCTTGAAGAAGATAGTATCGACCACCTTACTGTGTGGTGAGGTGGGTGAAATTGAAGATGACAGTATCGACGACCTTACTGGTGGTGAGGTGGGTGACATTGAAGATGACAGTATTGACCACCTTACTGTGTGGTGAGGTGGGTGACATTGAAGATGACAGTATCGACCACCTTACTGTGTGGTGAGGTGGGTGACATTGAAGATGACAGTATTGACCACCTTACTGTGTGGTGAGGTGGGTGACATTGAAGATGACAGTATCGACCACCTCACTGTGTGGTGAGGTGGGTGACATTGAAGATGACAGTATCGACCACCTTACTGTGTGGTGAGGTGGGTGACATTGAAGATGACTGTATCGACCACCGTACTGGTAGTGAGGTGGGTGACATTGAAGATGACTGTATAGACCACCGTACTGGTAGTGAGGTGGGTGACATTGAAGATGAATGTATAGACCACCGTACTGGTAGTGAGGTGGGTGACATTGAAGATGAATGTATAGACCACCGTACTGGTAGTGAGGTGGGTGACATTGAAGATGAATGTATCGACCACCGTACTGGTGGTGAGGTGGGTGACATTGAAGATGACAGTATTGACCACCTTACTGTGTGGTGAGGTGGGTGACATTGAAGATGACTGTATAGACCACCGTACTGGTTGTGAGGTGGGTGACATTGAAGATGAATGTATAGACCACCTTGCTGGTAGTGAGGTGGGTGACATTGAAGATGAATGTATCGACCACCTTACTGTGTGGTGAGGTGGGTGACATTGAAGATGACAGTATTGACCACCTTACTGTGTGGTGAGGTGGGTGACATTGAAGATGACAGTATCGACCACCTTACTGTGTGGTGAGGTGGGTGACATTGAAGATGACTGTATTGACCACCTTTCTGTGTGGTGAGGTGGGTGACATTGAAGATGACTGTATCGACCACCTTACTGTGTGGTGAGGTGGGTGACATTGAAGATGACTGTATTGACCACCTTACTGTGTGGTGAGGTGGGTGACATTGAAGATGACAGTATCGACCACGTTACTGTGTGGTGAGGTGGGTGACATTGAAGATGACAGTATCGACCACCTTACTGTGTGGTGAGGTGGGTGACATTGAAGATGACAGTATCGACCACCTTACTGTGTGGTGAGGTGGGTGACATTGAAGATGACTGTATAGACCACCATACTGGTAGTGAGGTGGGTGACATTGAAGATGAATGTATAGACCACCTTACTGGTAGTGAGGTGGGTGACATTGAAGATGAATGTATAGACCACCTTACTGGTAGTGAGGTGGGTGACATTGAAGATGACTGTATAGACCACCTTACTGGTAGTGAGGTGGGTGACATTGAAGATGAATGTATAGACCACCTTACTGTGTAGTGAGGTGGGTGACATTGAAGATGAGTGTATAGACCACCTTACTGGTAGTGAGGTGGGTGACATTGAAGATGACTGTATAGACCACCTTACTGTGTAGTGAGGTGGGTGACATTGAAGATGAATGTATAGATCACCTTACTGGTAGTGAGGTGGGTGACATTGAAGATGACAGTATTGACCACCTTACTGTGTGGTGAGGTGGGTGACATTGAAGATGACAGTATCGACCACCTTACTGTGTGGTGAGGTGGGTGACATTGAAGATGACAGTATCGACCACCTTACTGTGTGGTGAGGTGGGTGACATTGAAGATGACAGTATCGACCACCTCACTGTGTGGTGAGGTGGGTGACATTGAAGATGACTGTATCGACCACCTTACTGTGTGGTGAGGTGGGTGACATTGATGATGACTGTATAGACCACCTTACTGGTAGTGAGGTTGGTGACATTGAAGATGACTGTATAGACCACCGTACTGGTAGTGAGGTGGGTGACATTGAAGATGAATGTATAGACCACCTTACTGGTAGTGAGGTGGGTGACATTGAAGATGACTGTATAGACCACCTTACTGGTAGTGAGGTAGGCAACCTTGAAGAAGATAGTATCGACCACCTTACTGTGTGGTGAGGTGGGTGAAATTGAAGATGACAGTATCGACGACCTTACTGGTGGTGAGGTGGGTGACATTGAAGATGACAGTATTGACCACCTTACTGTGTGGTGAGGTGGGTGACATTGAAGATGACAGTATCGACCACCTTACTGTGTGGTGAGGTGGGTGACATTGAAGATGACAGTATTGACCACCTTACTGTGTGGTGAGGTGGGTGACATTGAAGATGACAGTATCGACCACCTCACTGTGTGGTGAGGTGGGTGACATTGAAGATGACAGTATCGACCACCTTACTGTGTGGTGAGGTGGGTGACATTGAAGATGACTGTATCGACCACCGTACTGGTAGTGAGGTGGGTGACATTGAAGATGACTGTATAGACCACCGTACTGGTAGTGAGGTGGGTGACATTGAAGATGAATGTATAGACCACCGTACTGGTAGTGAGGTGGGTGACATTGAAGATGAATGTATAGACCACCGTACTGGTAGTGAGGTGGGTGACATTGAAGATGAATGTATCGACCACCGTACTGGTGGTGAGGTGGGTGACATTGAAGATGACAGTATTGACCACCTTACTGTGTGGTGAGGTGGGTGACATTGAAGATGACTGTATAGACCACCGTACTGGTTGTGAGGTGGGTGACATTGAAGATGAATGTATAGACCACCTTGCTGGTAGTGAGGTGGGTGACATTGAAGATGAATGTATCGACCACCTTACTGTGTGGTGAGGTGGGTGACATTGAAGATGACAGTATTGACCACCTTACTGTGTGGTGAGGTGGGTGACATTGAAGATGACAGTATCGACCACCTTACTGTGTGGTGAGGTGGGTGACATTGAAGATGACTGTATTGACCACCTTTCTGTGTGGTGAGGTGGGTGACATTGAAGATGACTGTATCGACCACCTTACTGTGTGGTGAGGTGGGTGACATTGAAGATGACTGTATTGACCACCTTACTGTGTGGTGAGGTGGGTGACATTGAAGATGACAGTATCGACCACCTTACTGTGTGGTGAGGTGGGTGACATTGAAGATGACAGTATCGACCACCTTACTGTGTGGTGAGGTGGGTGACATTGAAGATGACAGTATCGACCACCTTACTGTGTGGTGAGGTGGGTGACATTGAAGATGACTGTATAGACCACCATACTGGTAGTGAGGTGGGTGACATTGAAGATGAATGTATAGACCACCTTACTGGTAGTGAGGTGGGTGACATTGAAGATGAATGTATAGACCACCGTACTGTGTGGTGAGGTGGGTGACATTGAAGATGACAGTTTTGACCACCTTACTGTGTGGTGAGGTGGGTGACATTGAAGATGACTGTATAGACCACCGTACTGGTAGTGAGGTGGGTGACATTGAAGATGACTGTATAGACCACCTTACTGGTAATAAGGTGGGCAACCTTGAAGATGATAGTATCGACCACCTTACTGTGTGGTGAGGTGGGTGACATTGAAGATGACAGTATCGACCACCTTACTGTGTGGTGAGGTGGGTGACATTGAAGATGACTGTAAAGACCACCGTACTGGTAGTGAGGTGGGTGACATTGAAGATGAATGTATCGACCACCGTACTGGTAGTGAGGTGGGTGACATTGAAGATGAATGTATAGACCACCGTACTGGTAGTGAGGTGGGTGACATTGAAGATGAATGTATAGACCACCTTACTGGTAGTGAGGTGGGCAACATTGAAGATGATAGTATCGACCACCTTACTGTGTGGTGAGGTGGGTGACATTGAAGATGAATGTATCGACCACCTTACTGTGTGGTGAGGTGGGTGACATTGAAGATGACAGTATTGACCACCTTTCTGTGTGGTGAGGTGGGTGACATTGAAGATGACTGTAAAGACCACCGTACTGGTAGTGAGGTGGGTGACATTGAAGATGAATGTATAGACCACCGTACTGGTAGTGAGGTGGGTGACATTGAAGATGAATGTATCGACCACCGTACTGGTAGTGAGGTGGGTGACATTGAAGATGAATGTATAGACCACCGTACTGTGTGGTGAGGTGGGTGACATTGAAGATGACAGTATTGACCACCTTACTGTGTGGTGAGGTGGGTGACATTGAAGATGACTGTATAGACCACCGTACTGGTAGTGAGGTGGGTGACATTGAAGATGAATGTATCGACCACCTTACTGGTAGTGAGGTGGGTGACATTGAAGATGAATGTATCGACCACCTTACTGTGTGGTGAGGTGGGTGACATTGAAGATGACAGTATTGACCACCTTACTGTGTGGTGAGGTGGGTGACATTGAAGATGACTGTAAAGACCACCGTACTGGTAGTGAGGTGGGTGACATTGAAGATGAATGTATAGACCACCGTACTGGTAGTGAGGTGGGTGACATTGAAGATGAATGTATCGACCACCTTACTGTGTGGTGAGGTGGGTGACATTGAAGATGAATGTATAGACCACCGTACTGTGTGGTGAGGTGGGTGACATTGAAGATGACAGTATTGACCACCTTACTGTGTGGTGAGGTGGGTGACATTGAAGATGACTGTATAGACCACCTTACTGGTAGTGAGGTGGGTGACATTGAAGATGAATGTATAGACCACCTTACTGGTAGTGAGGTGGGTGACATTGAAGATGAATGTATCGACCACCTTACTGTGTGGTGAGGGGGGTGACATTGAAGATGACAGTATTGACCACCTTACTGTGTAGTGAGGTGGGTGACATTGAAGATGACAGTATCGACCACCTTACTGTGTGGTGAGGGGGGTGACATTGAAGATGACAGTATTGACCACCTTACTGTGTAGTGAGGTGGGTGACATTGAAGATGACAGTATCGACCACCTTACTGTGTGGTGAGGTGGGTGACATTGAAGATGACAGTATTGACCACCTTACTGTGTGGTGAGGTGGGTGACATTGAAGATGACAGTATCGACCACCTTACTGTGTGGTGAGGTGGGTGACATTGAAGATGACTGTATAGACCACCTTACTGTGTGGTGAGGTGGGTGACATTGAAGATGACTGTATCGACCACCTTACTGTGTTGTGAGGTGGGTGACATTGAAGATGACAGTATAGACCACCGTACTGGTAGTGAGGTGGGTGACATTGAAGATGATAGTATCGACCACCTTTCTGTGTGTTGAGGTGGGTGACATTGAAGATGACAGTATTGACCACCTTACTGTGTGGTGAGGTGGGTGACATTGAAGATGACTGTATCGACCACCTTACTGTGTGGTGAGGTGGGTGACATTGAAGATGACAGTATCGACCACCTTACTGTGTAGTAAAGTGGGTGACATTGAAGATGACAGTATTGACCACCTTTCTGTGTGGTGAGGTGGGTGAGATGGAAGATGACAGTATTGACCACCTTACTGTGTGGTGAGGTGGGTGAGATGGAAGATGACAGTATCGACCACCTTACTTTGTGGTGAGGTGGGTGAGATGGAAGATGACAGTATCGACCACCTTACTGTGTGGTGAGGTGGGTGACATTGAAGATGACAGTATAGACCACTGTACTGGTAGTGAGGTGGGTGACATTGAAGATGACAGTATTGACCACCTTACTGTGTGGTGGGGTGGGTGACATTGAAGATGACTGTATAGACCACCGTACTGGTAGTGAGGTGGGTGACATTGAAGATGAATGTATAGACCACCGTACTGGTAGTGAGGTGGGTGACATTGAAGATGACAGTATTGACCACCTTACTGTGTGGTGAGGTGGGTGAGATGGAAGATGACAGTATCGACCACCTTACTGTGTGGTGAGGTGGGTGACATTGAAGATGACAGTATTGACCACCTTACTGTTTGGTGAGGTGGGTGAGATGGAAGATGACAGTATCGACCACCTTACTGTGTGGTGAGGTGGGTGAGATGGAAGATGAGGTGGGTGACATTGAAGATCCAGTGAAATATTGTTTCCCTGTCATGTCAAAGCTGGAATGTTGCTGTCTTGCCATGACATTGCTTGAATTTTGCTTCCCCGTCGACCATAGCTGGAACATTGCTTCCTCATCATGACATTGCTGGAATATTGTCTCCATGGTGTAACAAAGTTGGAATATTGCTCTCTTGTCATGACATAGCTGGAATGTTGTTGTCTTGCCATGACATAGCTGGAGTATTGCTTCCTCATGACATTGCTGGAATATTGCTGTCTTGCCATGACATAAGTGGAATATTTCTGGCTTGCCATGAGATTGCTGGAATATTGCTTCCACGGCATGACATAACTGGAATATTTCTGTCTTGCCATGACATAGCTGGAATATTGCTGTCTTATCATGACTTTGCTGGAATATTGCTGTCTTGCCATGACATAGCTGAAATGACAAAGCTGGAACATTGCTTCCTCATCATGACATTGCTGGAATGTTGCTGTCTTATCATGACTTTGCTGGAATATTGCTGTCTTGCCATGACATAAGTGGAATATTTCTGGCTTGCCATGAGATTGCTGGAATATTGCTTGCAGGGCATGACATAACTGGAATATTTCTGTCTTACCATGACATAGCTGGAATATTGCTGTCTTATCATGACTTTGCTGGAATATTGCTGTCTTGCCATGACATAGCTGAAGTGACAAAGCTGGAACATTGCTTCCTCATCATGACATTGCTGGAATGTTGCTGTCTTGCCATGACACAACTGGAATATTGCTTCCCCATCGAACATATTGTGACAGTTGGAATATTGCTCTCTTGTCATGACATTGCTGGAATGTAGCTGTTTTGCCATGACATAGGTCGAATATTTCTGGCTTGCCATGACATTGCTGGAATATAGCTTCCACTGCATGACATAGCTGGAATATTGATGTCTTGCCATGACGTAGCTGGAATATTGCTGTCTTGCCATGACATAGCTGGAATGTTGCTTCCCTGTTATTACATGGCAGGAATGTTGCTGATTTGAAGAATATTCCAACTTTGTCGCACACTTCTGACTTGGCTTGAATGAACCATATTCCTAGGCCAAATGTAGAGATAGCATTAATGTCAGGTAATATGATACACCCAGGCTCATCACCAATACTGTATATCTTGACAATGTTGAACACCAGCACCATCCATTAGACAGGGTAGTCAATGCTCATTCAGTTGGTTGTCTAAGAGACAACTAACAGGATCGGGTGGTCAGGCTTGCTTACTTGGTTGACACATGTCATGGGTTCCCAATTGCGCAGACCGATGCTCACGTTGTTGATCACTGGATTGTCTGGTCCAGACTTGATTATTTACAGATCGCCGCCAATAGCTGGAATATTGCTGAGCGCAGCGTAAAACTCAACTCACTCACTCATTCAGTTGGTCTATGAACATGTGGAGACTGGTTCAACAGTGGACTGAACCCAGTTTGTTGTAGTAACCTGATACATCCTGTGGCTAGTTCCATATCAACAAGAATTCTTGGAGGGTGGGAGGTGTCATACTAACTGCTGTATAAGTTTAGAACATGTTTACAGCTGCTCAGAGATCCTAAAAGATAGGGACTTTTCTAACATTTGGCCCAGGACTGATTAATGAAGATATAAGAACTCGCTATCCTTTGGCTATCCTTTACGGGCCTTCTCTGTATGACCGTGCTATTGTACATGTATATTGCATTCTCTCTCATACACACTCATGTAATAGTACCGCACCACTTTATTGCACATGATTTACCACAGTCATATTACCATTTAGACGACACAATGTAAACTTAACGCACCAATCAACACCTTCATCTGTTCATCGCCATGACAACGTATACATATTATAAAAGTATAACTACTGGCATTTGAAAATCCACTTCTTTATGTTATCAGCACTATGATATAGTCAGCATGACGGGTATTCACGACGACTGACAATGTCAACTTGCCCCCCATGAATGCAATCGCATTTTGATCTGTTATCTGGACAAGGGTAGTAGTTATAATAGCGAGTAGATACTGACTGCAGCCTGAAAGACAGGACTGAGAGACGGATCCACGCCTCTCGCTTTTAACTCCCAGAGGGATAGGTTTACTCCTGTGGCACGTGCATTCTCAAAGAAACGCATGACGAGTTTGCAGCCTGTTCCAGCGTAGTCGACACAGCAACCAGAAGCCAGGGCTGAACGCGCATACGCTCCACTGTCAAGTGCTGTTTCCTGGTTGTGACGTCACGCGCACAGCGAGCAGACGGCGAGCGAGTCACACAGCATCTTTCAGCGTTTGGGTTTTCTGCAGAGGAAAAGCGAGTTGTTTCTTTACCAACCCATCTGGACTGTTACCCTAGGTTGTTTATAGTCCAGACGAAGCGGGATGGAGGGCGGGGGTGATGCGCGACCCTCAGGAGCCGATTATGTCAAGTGCGTCGTTGTTGGGGACGGTGCTGTGGGCAAGACGTGTCTACTCGTCAGTTACACCACTAACAAGTTCCCCACTGATCATGTGCCTACTGTTTTCGAAAATTACGCAGGTAAGTGTTTTGGTTTAGAAATTTATTTTATGGTCGTTTTGATATGTATTCACCTGAATCCGATAATGTATTCCTTTGTTTCCTAGCCATCTGTCTGTATCGATTAAACGATACCACGACCCCCATATTCCATAATGAGTACGGTCTATAATGCATGTGGAAGAGCTCAAGTTGCAATCGAGGGGGTTGAGTTCAAGACATGCTGTTCTTCCCCCGATTGAACGGACCGAAAATCGAAAAAATACCGCATGTTATGCTATACAATCGCGTGTCCGTGTGAGTAAAAGAGGGTTTAGCACCAATTTGACCTGACTGTTCTCCTGGCCGTCCATTGCGTTCTGAAGACGGCAATATTCAAGATGCGCTTATTGTCTCGGCCGTTTCATACATTTAGCGAAAAATTCTTTGCATTGTCAGCGCGCGTGAGACAATCCAATATCCTCGTGTCATTAGACTGCGTAGCAGTAGCGCAAGAGACGTGCACGGCAGGCATGCGTGCTTGCTTTAAAGTACGCGCAGTATGCCGAGAAAAGATTTTTTTATCGCTTGGGCTCTATTTAGTCCTTTAGTTTCCAGGTGCTCTGTAGGCTAGGCCGTTTCTCCGGCTTCTCGGCTATTTCCAGGTTCAACAAAATCAACGGAGTTTTTCTGTACACTAAGGAGAAAATCCTCGCCAATCCTCAAGCGGACTGAGACGTACGGCGTTTTAAACGTTTCATTAGTGAGGCCTCGACCAAGAGTCTGCCTGTGTTTACAAACTACGACTTCAACCTTTGAGTTAAGGTAGCATTGTGAATGCGGTCTATAATCAGGGTTTCGAGTGATTAACATGGAGGATAGATTAGCAAACATGAACTACTTTACGGCACACTCTATCTAAACTTTCATTTTCGTGGGTGTCACATGAGGTGACATGAATTGCATCCCTACATTTGCTTCCCTGGAATATTGCCCTATTTCATGAAACCCAGATACTAAGATGAATTATGTACGAATTCTACAATAAGTACACTGGAGCCATTCGGTAAGTTTATATATGATATAATGATGATGTTTACATGTGATAGAATGAGTGTGTGAGATACATGTGATAGAATGGATGTGTGGGACATATGTGCTCGAATGGGTGTGTGGTACATATGTGCTAGAATGGATGTGTGGTACATATGTGATGAATGGGTGTGTGAGATACATGTGATAGAATGGATATGTGGGATATATGTGATAGAATGGGTGTGTGGTACATATGTGATAGAATAGGTGTGTGAGATACATGTGATAGAATGGATGTGTGGGACATGTGCTCGAATGGGTGTGTGGTACATATGTGCTAGAATGGATGTGTGGTACATATGTGATAGAATGGGTGTGTGAGATACATGTGATAGAATAGATGTGTGGGATATATGTGACAGAATGGGTGTGTGGTACATATGTGATAGAATGGATGTGTGAGATACATGTGCTCGAATGGATGTGTGGTACATATGTGCTCGAATGGGTGTGTGGTACATATGTGATAGAATGGATGTGTGGTACATATGTGATAGAATGGGTGTGTGAGATACATGTGATAGAATGGATGTGTGGGATATATGTGATAGAATGGGTGTGTGGTACATATGTGATAGAATGGATGTGTGGTACATATGTGATAAAATGGGTGTGTGAGATACATGTGCTCGAATGGATGTGTGGGATATATGTGATAGAATGGGTGTGTGGTAGATATGTGATAGAATAGGTGTGTGGGATACATGTGATAGAATGGATGTGTGGGACATATGTGCTCGAATGGGTGTGTGGTACATATGTGCTAGAATGGATGTGTGGTACATATGTGATAGAATGGGTGTGTGAGATACATGTGATAGAATGGATGTGTGGGATATATGTGATAGAATGGGTGTGTGGTACATATGTGATAGAATGGATGTGTGAGGTACATGTGATAGAATGGATGTGTGGGACATATGTGATAGGATGGGTGTGTGGTATATATGTGCTAAAATGGGTGTGTGGTACATATGTGATAGGATGGATGTGTGGTACATATGTGATAGAATGGGCATGTGGTACATATGACATAAAATGGGTGTGTGATAAATATGTGATAGAATGGGTGTGTAGTAGAATGTGATAAATTGGATGTTTGGTATATGTATAATAGAACGGATGTGTGGCATGTGATAGAATGGGCACATGGTACATATGATAGAATTGGAGTGTGGTAAGTATGTGATGGAATGTGTGTGTGTGGTACATATGATATGAAGTGGGTGTGTGGTACACATGATATGAAGTGGGTGTGTGGTACACATGATATGAAGTGGGTGTGTGGTACATATGATATGAAGTGGGTGTGTGGTACACATTATATGAAGTGGGTGTGTGGTACATTTGATATGAAGTGGGTGTGTGGTACATATGATGTGAAGTGGGTGTGTGGTACACATTATATGAAGTGGGTGTGTGGTACATATGATATGAAGTGGGTGTGTGGTACATATGATATATGAAGTGGGGGTGTGGTACATATATGATAGAATGGGCATATGATATAAAATGGGTGTGTGGTACATGTGTGTTAGAATGGATGCATGGCACAAATGTGATAGAATATATATCTGTCATGTGCTAGAATGGGTGTGTGGTACATGTGCTAGAATGAATGTTTGGTACATATGTGATAGAATGGGTGTGTGGTATTTTGTGATAGAATTAGAGGTGTAGCACTCCGGGATCCAGGACGGAACATGACATCATATTTTCAGATCTTTTAGCATTCTGGTTGGACATCATTAGTCATTTCCAAGAGATGTATATCTTGAGATATGGTATGTTTTATCGTTCCCTGAAACTGTATTTACTTTTAATAAACCTTCTTCACATTGACGTGTGTGTATGTCCGTGACTTCTGACACATGACAGGAATACTACCCCTGACTGCATGATGTTGTTCCTTGTAGACAGAGACTCAGGGGATGTTGTTCCTTATAAACAGTGACACAAGAGATGTTGTTCCTTGTAGTAGACATCGACACAGGAAATGTTGTTCGTTATAAACAGTGACACAGGAGATGTTGTTCCTTGTAGTAGACATCGACAGAGGAGATGTTGTTCCTTGTGGTAGACATTGATATAGGAGATGTTGTTCCTTGCAGTAGACAGCTACACAAGAGATGTTGTTCCTTGTAGTAGACATCGACACAGGAGATGTTGTTCGTTATAAACAGTGACACAGGAGATGTTGTTCCTTGTAGTAGACATCGACAGAGGAGATGTTGTTCCTTGTGGTAGACATTGATATAGGAGATGTTGTTCCTTGCAGTAGACAGCTACACAGGAGATGTTGTTCCTTGTACACAGCGGCACAGGAGATCATGCTCCCTACAGTAGACAGCTACACAGGAGAATTTGTTCGTTGTAGACAGCGACACAGGCAATGGTCAGACTCACTGATGCATGTCCGGGTGGTCAGAGTCGCTGAATGGTTGGTGCATGTTCGGGTGGTCGGACTCGCTGAATGGTTGGTGCATGTCCGGGTGGTCAGAGTCGCTGAATGGTTGATGCATGTTCGGGTGGTCATACTCGCTGAATGGTTGGTGCATATTCGGATGGTCATACTCACTGATTGGTTGATGCATGTTTGGGTGGTCATGCTCGCTGAATGGTTGGTGCATGTTCGGGTAGACAGACTCGCTGAATGGTTGATGCATGTTTGGGTGGTCATACTCGCTGAATGGTTGGTGCATGTTCGGGTGGTCGTACTCGCTGAATGGTTGGTGCATCTTCGCGTAGACAGACTCGCTGAATGGTTGATGCATGTCCGGGTGGTCAGAGTCGCTGAATGGTTGGTGCATGTTCGGGTGGTCGGACTTGCTGAATGGTTGATGCATGTCCGGGTGGTCAGAGTCGCTGAATGGTTGATGCATGTCCGGGTGGTCATACTTGCTGAATGGTTGGTGCATGTTCGGGTGGTCATACTCGCTGAATAGTTGATGCATGTCCGGGTGGTCAGAGTCGCTGAATGGTTGGTGCATGTTCGGGTGGTGCATGTTCGGGTGGCCATGCTGAATGGTTGGTGCATCTTCGGGTAGTATGCTGAACATGCTGAATAGTTGATGCATGTCCGGGTGGTCATACTTGCTGAATGGTTGGTGCATGTTCGGGTGGTCATACTCGCTGAATAGTTGATGCATGTCCGGGTGGTCAGAGTCGCTGAATGGTTGGTGCATGTTCGGGTGGTGCATGTTCGGGTGGCCATGCTGAATGGTTGGTGCATCTTCGGGTAGTATGCTGAACATGCTGAATAGTTGATGCATGTCCGGGTAGTGATACTTGCTGAATGGTTGGTGCATGTTCGGGTGGTCATACTCGCTGAATGGTTGGTGCATGTTCGGGTAGACAGACTCGCTGAATGGTTGATGCATGTTCGGGTGGTCATACTCGCTGAATGGTTGGTGCATGTTCGGGTGGTCATGCTGAATGGTTGGTGCATCTTCGGGTAGACAGACTTGCTGAATAGTTGATGCATGTCCGGGTGGTCATACTCGCTGAATGGTTGGTGCATGTTCGGGTGGTCATACTTGCTGAATGGTTGGTGCATGTTCGGGTGGTCATGCTGAATGGTTGGTGCATCTTCGGGTAGACAGACTTGCTGAATAGTTTATGCATGTCCGGGTGGTCATACTTGCTGAATGGTTGGTGCATGTTCGGGTGGTCATGCTGAATGGTTGGTGCATCTTCGGGTAGACAGACTTGCTGAATAGTTGATGCATGTCCGGGTGGTCATACTCGCTGAATGGTTGGTGCATGTTCGGGTGGTCATACTTGCTGAATGGTTGGTGCATGTTCGGGTGGTCATACTCGCTCCCGATCGGGCGGTCGTGAAACTTGTCCCAAGTCGATAATTTGCCGAGCGGCGTCAAATAGCTAAAGTTTACTCAGTGCGGCCTTGAAGGTACAACGAACAAATCCAGATACATGGTCGTCTATCAATATGACAGGCACACCTTTCTCATCACTGCCTGCACACTATCCTAGCATCAGCGTTACAATGGCGTGTTAATTTAAGTATGCAGAGAAGTGGTCTTGGGGAACTAACTCCACTGGAACAAGGTAACAAAGCTAGAGGCTTGGATCAGGCGGTGAACATTTGGTTCAGTTACCTCTTTCGGTGGGATAATGTCATTCCGGTTTTGTTGCAGTAACGGTGACGGTAGATGGGCTGCCAACTGTACTTGGTCTGTACGACACCGCGGGACAGGTGAGTCAATCATCATGCTGGGTCTAGAGTGACATGTCACAATTTCTGCACACACCATCACAGGAAAACGTAGCGGGCGTCAGCCACCTGTTACCGGTGTACTAACTAATACTGAGACAGACAAATACATTTCTTTAGTAATAAAAGCCATCAACCAACAATACAATAATATGACTGCTTATATTGTACTGCATACAACTGTATTTATACTATATTTATATTTCTCGTTGCAAAACTAGTTAAATATAGTTCAGTATTTGTATGTTGTTGTGTGTTGGGGTTGACATTTGAACACTGGGTAGATAGTCTTACGATGGGATGGTTATACGTCCAGTGTATGAAATAACGTCTGCTTGCTAGTTACATGGTGGGCTTACAACTTTACTTTATAGCCGGCCCTGTGGGCCAATCCATTTTCCATAGGTATATATTTTACCATGTCTCTGACTACGGGTGATATTTTGAAAATTGTTTGTGGTAGCTAGACGACGTCTGTATGTATAGTTCATTATATTTCAAATCGTAACTTCCACAGACCAGCCTACCCTTTTATCTAACACTAAACGTGATTGGTCTAAAGAATGCTTTCAGCGACCAATTCGTTTTTGTTAAATTTGCTGTTGCACGTTTACTTTTCACAAGGAGCGTTACAAATCCCCTGTGCTGACTGCATGAAGAACATGTAGAGGCCATTCTTGCCAAAGATACTGACCATTCTAACTGCATGTTTGTCTCATTCACATGGCAGTGACACTAAATGAATCAACGGGGACCAGCAAGCTATGGTTTGTAAAATTTGCTTTTGCATATAATTAGGTTTATCTCACAACAAGTCCTTCTTTGATAAGAGTATTTTAACACCATACCTAAGTTTCCTATTTTCAATACAGGGCTGGTTGCATGTTCACAGGGCCAGCAACATTTTTCAGTTAGCAGTTGGGCTTCCTGGTATTATTAGGAGTTTCATACACTGTTATATGTGTATTCGAGTTTTCAAACACCATTATCACATCGTACTCATCTGTGCTGTGTACATATATACGCTCGTCATATGTTCCCACCTGTTACCACGTACCAAATAAATGTTCATACACAACCATACGTTGCTCCTTGACGTCAGCGATATGTCACCACGTACCAACCTTCTAACTGCCCCTGTACCACCACACCTTACATATACTGCATGTATTGTGGCATACTAATGACCAGAACTTTGAATCTACCAACGTTAGTGAACAGTTTCCTCCTGTTTATGGGTGAACGTCTACCTCAGCAATGCTTTCACAATTCATTGCAATGTATATCAGAATTCACAATCACAAAAAACAACTCTTAGGACTGTTTATCTAAATTGTATCGTATCTAAATTGTATCTTACCTACAGTTCATAGAGTTCAAATGTTCACACTTTTTCACTCATGCACCAACCCCTTTGTATAACAAAAATAACAGATCCAAATAAATTCCTATAAGGCTCATTGTTATTTTTAAATTTAGAAGAATTTCAAAGAGCTTCCCTTCCTGTGGCTAATACAATATTCTGTACAACATTAAGTAATATTGGGCTATATCGTCTCTTGTGGCGATACATCGATGTATTAGGGATCCTCGCGATATACATATCCTGATGTAGTGCCTAAATGTGTTTTGTATCGATGTATTAGGGATCCTCGCGATATACATATCCTGATATAGTGCCTAAATGTGTTTTGTATCGATGTATTAGGGATCCTCGCGATATACATATATGATATAATGCCTAAATGTGTTTTGTATCGATGTATTAGGGATCCTCGCGATATACATATCCTGATATAGTGCCTAAATGTGTTTTGTATCGATGTATTAGGGATCCTCGCGATATACATATATGATATAATGCCTAAATGTGTTTTGTATCGATGTATTAGGGATCCTCGCGATATACATATCCTGACATAGTGCCTAAATGTGTTTTGTATCGATGTATTAGGGATCCTCGCGATATACATATCCTGATATAGTGCCTAAATGTGTTTTGTATCGATGTATTAGGGATCCTCGCGATATACATATATGATATAATGCCTAAATGTGTTTTGTATCGATGTATTAGGGATCCTCGCGATATACATATCCTGATATAGTGCCTAAATGTGTTTTGTATCGATGTATTAGGGATCCTCGCGATATATATATATCCTGATATAGTGCCTAAATGTGTTTTGTATCGATGTATTAGGGATCCTCGCGATATACATATCCTGATATAGTGCCTAAATGTGTTTTGTATCGATGTATTAGGGATCCTCGCGATATACATTTATGATATAATGCCTAAATGTGTTTTGTATCGATGTATTAGGGATCCTCGCGATATACATATCCTGATATAGTGCCTAAATGTGTTTTGTATCGATGTATTAGGGATCCTCGCGATATACATATATGATATAATGCCTAAATGTGTTTTGTATCGATGTATTAGGGATCCTCGCGATATACATATCCTGATATAGTGCCTAAATGTGTTTTGTATCGATGCACTCGTATCGCGTAGTTCAGGCAAACATCGATACTATCGATGAGTGCTTACGCTACTAATATACATACATATTAGGATGCACGCACACACACGTACACACACACGCGCACCCACACACAGATACTGGACAAACATGGTTAGGGATATATGTAAATTATGAATAATGATTTATTTATTCACTGACATTCTGATGAAATATCAATCATAAAAATACCAACATCCGTATCTTATTTTTCCAGTAAAATTATATACATTCAACAATATAGTAATTTGACATGGGAGCAGTTTGAAGTTTTGGAAAAAGTTGGCACAAACCGATCCATTCTGAATCTCGACGTGGAGGAATGGTTGCCGACGAGGTAAGGTTTAAGAAAAAGAAACGTTAAACAAAAACGTAACGTTACACTCTAGTTTGTCGTGAACTGCACGCAACATGAAATACAATTGCATCATGAAGCCGATGAATGAAGATTTAAAAAGTCACATCAACGGGAGTCCATTTCCCGAGCCCATAAGATCAACGACACAACGCCATCGGCCGTTTACATCGTAGCATGAAGTGGCAAGGCACTTAGGCGTGTACAGGCAGACCTTCTCAAACGTATCGACCTGATACAAGAGTACTGTGACTGTTAATGACAGGCCCAAGTCAGGTCGACCTAGAGGTTCCACCACCTCCCAGGATCGCTACATCCGGTTGAGATATCTTCACGAGGGCTACAATCACAATTCAAATTCCCGGATTGCGCCGAATCTCCGACCAGTAAGTGCGCAACGTTTTGCTAGAAGACCAGTTCGACGTGATGTCTTGACAGGTCACCGGGCAGAAAGTCTACAATGGTATCGACAACGAGTGAAAGGGCCGCGGGGAAGATGGAGAACAATTTTGTTCTCAGATGAGTCTCGGTTTCTTTTAAGACGTGCTGTTGTATACAGACGCTACGCCGATAACTGTGCACTGCGGGTCGATAGATTTGGAAGGTAACCATCTTAGCGGCTGGGCAGCTCTTCGGTACGTGCGGGTTTCAAGTTCATTGAGCGGGATTCACTACAGAGACGAAATGGTGCAACGTCATGGCGTTCCCATCATCAACTTCAAAGATTGATCTTTCCAGGATGACAGTACTCGACCTCACGCTGCACGTGTGTGCTAGGACTTCCTACAGCAAAACAATGTTCAGGTGTTACCTTGGCCTTCTCGATCACCCGATTTTGTCCCACATTGAACATCTATGAGACACACTTGATCAACGCGTGCACCAGCGTAACCCGCCACCTCATACACTGCTAGCACTTCACCCTAATGGGTACAATGTGTGATGCCCATTTATGGTGATCCCCGCCGTCATATTGCTGGAATGTTGCTAAAAGCGGCCCAAGTCTAAACTCACTCATTCACTACGAGCACTTCAGCAAGAACATTTATAAATTCCTCAAGGCTGCATTCGCAGTCTCCTATCTTCCACTGCTTCTGCCAAACTGTTATCGATGCTGGCTGTGGTCATACCAGTAAATGAATAAGCTCTAAAACAGCATGGCAAGTTTCTTTTCTTTCTTTTTTTTGTGTGGTGTGCGTGTGTGTCTCTGTGTGTGTGTGTGTGTGCGCGCGCGCGTGTGTGAGAGAGAGAGAGAGAGAAAGAGGGAGGGGGGAGGGGGGGTGGGGGGGAAAAAGAGAATTTGAATACAATATATACAGTATGGTTCAAAATTATTGAGAATAGCTAAAGCATTTCATATTATTAAACGAGAACAAATCAGATAAAATTGAATGTATTGTGAAAGTGAACTGACCTTTTCATGTTGTGTAGGTAACAATTTAATATTTTATCAAGTCTCCTTGAGCTTCACGGCACAGTCTAAGACGGGTAGGCATACTTCCTACCAGAGAGGTTAGTGTCTCGTGAGTTATGCTGTCCCAGTATCGGACCACTTCTTTCTTCATGTCTTCAATTTTTGTCAACCCCTTTTGATTCACACATTCCTTCATCATCCCCCAAATGTTCTCAATGGGATTTAAGTCAGGACTATATGCATGAAATGGTAATGCAGTCACATTTTTCTCCTGAAACCACTGCTTGGCATGTTTTGCGGTGTGTTTAGGATCATTATCTTGCTGCAAAATCCAGTCATTTCCATAAAACACATGTGCACTTGGAAGGAGAAAATTATCTAATATGTTAGTGTAGCGTTGACTTGTCAGATTTCCCTCAAACACACACAGCGGGGTTGTTCCTAATAAGGATATCCCTCCCCATACATGAAACTTTGGGCTGTAGTTAGGTCGTCGATACAACGGTGCTGACGCAGACTATGTCCATATTTTCACATTATTGGGATATACCCATATTGAGCTTTCATCAGTAAAAATCACATTTTCCCAGTCAAAGTTTTCATGTGCCAAACACCACTCAACACGCCTGTCTTTATGTTCTTGTTTCATGAGAGGAGAAGGAATTCCAGTCTTTTTCTCCCATCCAAGATCAATCAAATTTCTTCTAACTGTAGATTTTGATACAACTGCTGATGCCCTTTCTATCATTTCATACCTGATGTTGGAGATGCTTGCCCTTTGCTTTTTAGACGCTAAAATTCCCAGCCGGACGCGATCTGAGAAGTCCCATTTTCTGGGTCTCCCTGCTCCTTTCTGGTGCCCAAAATCCTTTCCCTCTTTAAAATTCTTCCTAATCCTATACACAGTAGAAAGAGGAGTTCCTGTTATCTCTGCCAATGTATTTACATCATCAATTCCTTGATTACACAACTCAAAAATCAACCTTCTTTTATCTTCAGCAGACATTGTTGACAGTGCTGAGGAAAATGACGTCTGCTACAAATTCAGGGGAGGTAACTCTAATTGTACTATACTCAGTAGGCCAAGATGAGTTACCTCCCTTATACCATTACTTAGTTTTAAGTATCAGTGAATCAGTTGAGGTGTTAGGATAGCTCAAAGTAAGAAGAAAAATTCTCAATAATTATGAACCAGACTATACATAAATACCAGTCAGTGAAACTATCTTGGTACATCTGTATACTGGAAAGATTTATCTTTAATATTCCAAATTATAGTTTGTGCTCTTGGTCGGCTGCATTCACAAGCTAAAAGAAGAGGCAGGGTTCAGAGTAGTCTTCAACAATTGATAATGTATTAGACGACAGGGTTTAGTACATAAATATCTGTCAAAGACAGGTGGGAGGTCTTACGCGTATTTTGTAGACATTTCTGGGACGTAATTCTGTAAAGAGGCAGAAAAAGTGATACACGTTGTGAAGAATTCCAGCATGGATCTAGTCAGTGACCGACAGGCGGAAGCGTGTAAGGATTTTGACTGTCCATTTGGCTTCCAGCAAGACTGTTTTGATCCCTTTTCTATGTTCACTCAAAAACTGAACAGTACACCTTTCCCCTTGACACTATTTAGGCAATGGCCTGAATTACCCCAAACATAGTTATAGTCATCGCTCAGTGTTGGCGCATTAGGAAAAAACACATTACAACCTAAAACACAATAATAAAGGTTGGTTTGATTTTTCAGGCGGTAGATTCCGTCAGATTACACAATCTTTCCTCGGAGTTAGTGATTTATGCACCCAAATACGCACGCCATCCATATTCCTGAACACCGTCTCCCTGAAAATATATGTATTTCGTTTCTGTTTTACAGGAGGAATACGACCGCTTGCGTATCCTCGCTTACCCTGACACCAACGTCTTCATCGTCTGCTTCTCCGTCGTCAACCCTGCATCTTATGAAAACGTCGAGGAAAAATGGATACCGGAAGTGCGTCACTACAGGCCGCGGACGCCTATTCTTCTGGTAGGAACGAAAAAAGACTTACGTGAGGGGTACAGCGACGACGTCCAGCAGCTGCAGCGTGATGGCCAAAATCCAGTCACATTCCAGCGCGGCCAGAGGCTAGCCAGTCGAATGAATGCAGTGGGTTATGTGGAGTGTTCCGCCCTCACTCAGGACGGACTGAAGGACGTTTTCGAGGCAGCCATTAACGCGGCCAAGAAGTACAATGTGTCTTGTTCGGGATCTGGCAAGAAGCCATGGTGTGTCATGTTATAACTGCGCATTCGGATTTGTAATGTTTGTGTGTTATGTTATATCTGAGGGCCCGAGTATGTCAACTACACATACCAGTGTGTAATGTTACAACAGCCCATCCGGGTATGTCAAGCTGTAACTACTTTTCGGGTGTGAAATGCTACGACAGCTCGTGCGGGTTTGTCTGGTTGCACCAGCGCTGCAGAGTACGACCATGTTATGACAGCACCCCGAGAAGGATTCCAGAGAGCTACTACACACGTTATCAAAGGTGTGAGATACATATCTGTGAACTGTATGGACCAACTGCGGCGAACTGTTTCACCACATAACTGTATGGACCAACTGTGGCGAACTGTATCACAGCATAACTGTATGATTGCCACAAAGGCCGAAGTGTTATAAATAGTGGAGGACTGAAAAGTCGTATTCACCGTTGCCACAACCGGAAGTCGTCGGCTCATACTTGCAGTCGGGACTACCTCGTGTCTTATATTTCTTGCTTGCACATCAAGAGCTTTGAGTCATTGTACACCATATTTATTATTTCATGTAGTTATTGTAAAACGTAATGTGTCACCCAAATGATACTTTAAGTTAACTATTATTTTCATACCAACATGACACCGTCGTATGTTGTCTGTGTATTGGATATTCAAAAGTTTGGATAAGATACGGTTGGTGAGACAAGGTTGGTGAGTTAGTATAGTACTATGGATGTTCGTCTTTAGCAGACGGCCCAAACATTCAGAAGTCCTTTTACAAAAGGGTGGAGCGTGTTTGTAATTCGTCTGTTGATGGTGTGACATCGTAACCTTCAACTTAGTTTGGCCGGACTCACATTTATAGAAGCGTCATAGCCTTAAACAGCGAACAAAGATGTGAATGTACTATTTATCAAGGAACCAGCTAATAGACGCATGGTTATTTCTGGCTGGTTTGAATGTCCTTTCTGTTTTTACCAACCTGCTTGAGCCATCTTAAGTCGCAGTGAAGTTAACACTACGTGGTTTCTGAAGGTTGAACGAAACACCGACTGATCAGGCTCTCCCAGTTAGCGATCATCGGACATCGGTTAATGATAGAAAACTAGCATGCCTTAATCGGTTGTGTAGCTAGTGGAAGGGGTACCCATGCCAGGTAAGGCGATATATGCTTTCCTGATTTACCAAGTATGTTTTGTTTGTTGTTCGTGGCTGCACTCACCATTTTTCCAGCTATTGTTTAATGAAGACAAATTATCCCCTGAATGTGCTGGGATGAAGTAATGGTTTGATATCAATATATGCAAATATACTATTTTAATATATCCATGCAGCGCTTGTGTTTGTTTTATTTCTGTTTATCGATGTTGTCTGTTGATGTGTCTATTACAGTGGCTCATTATGTAATTATGTGACCAGCGACGATTATTATTTCATGTTGGTCGGTACCAAACTGAAAATATCTTTTTTGAGCTTTTTGTGATTTTGTCTCTGTTTACTAAGGACATTGATGATATTTATGAATAGACCAAAGAATTTATCATCAGTCGTAACAGAATTCCTTATGTCCAACCTACGCAATATTCATGCAAGGGGAGGAAATCGAACCCGGTTCTGAGCCGTACTAGTATGGGAACAAACAGGTCAGCCAGCTGCGCTCGGGTCTGTAGCTACACTGATGTGTGTGGACATAATGGTGTGCTAGGGGCGACAAGCCTCTCAAAATATTACGTACAACCGAGTCCAACGACTGCGTTAACTCTCAAGGTGCTAACGAGAGCATTGGCTTTGGTTTGTTACAGGCATTGGTTCAGTTTCTGCCAGAATTCGTCTTGATTTGGAGTGATATCAAAACACGCGCTGGACATTACTATAGGTATAAATGGCGAACAATGTGTGTTAGCGTCTCACCAAGACAAGGCGTCAAGACAACCCTTCATGGCGGCACGCTAATTTGTACGTGTTTCTTTGTTAAAGTCCGTCTACATGCATATACATTGTTTTACTGCTTTAAATGTTTTCATTGTTTATCTTTTGTGGAATAATTGTACACGGAAACCTGAGATGACACTGGATGACGTCACACTGCGCGTCATCATCTACCGCCATGTGATCACGGAATAAATCATCAAATGTTTGCCAACTGAGTTTGTTTCTCTTATGATATGCCCGCACCTGGTGAAATTAAATGTGTTACAAACAATTCCAAAATGTTTGCATGATGTTTAACAATATTGCAAGTTCTTAAGTGCGGTGTATATACAGCGATTCTGGGCCAAACAAGACAGTGCTTCCCAATACGTGTATAACCATTTATTTCCATAAAGCCACCTACTCATCTTTACACTTATGATAAGCATTTTGTAGTAACGCCATTACCCGTCTAAGCGTTGGTATGGGCGAAAAAGAGTGAGTAGGGGAGTTAAGATTTACGCCGCACTCAGCAATATTCCAGCTATATGGCGGCGGTCTGCAAATAATCGAGTCTGGACCAGACAATCCATTGACCAACAGCATGAGCATCGATCTGCGCAACTGCGAACAGATCACATGTGCTAACCAAGTCAGCGAGCCTGACCACCCCATCCCGTTCGTCGCCTCTTACGATAAGCATAGTCGCCTTTTATGGCAAGAATGGACTGAAGGCCTATTATACCCTGAAAGAAAGGAGTTAGTTGGCAAAAGATTACGGAAACAAAGCAACCACACGATTATGCCAGTATGGTGGCTCCATAGCGTCAGTTAGCAAGAATCTTCACCTGCTGCCATGCCGCTGCCATCAGCAGTTTGATAAACTGCTGCCAGCAAACAGGCCTGATCCAAGACAGCCAAAGATCGGGAGGACTGAGAATCACGACACCAGCTGAAGACTGCTACATATGACTGACCCATCACAACCAGACAGCGATGACAGCAGCAAAAGATCACCAGACAAAGGACAACGTATGGCTGGAATACGGGTCTACTCAGTGGAATTAACTTCACCCATCTACACATTTATGAGAACTCCCAGTTGTGAGACTCAATCAGTCAAATCACATTGGAGTTTTATGTCCGCTTCTGGCTGTGAGACTCCTAAATGTGACAACACAATATTCCCAGTTGTGAGACTCCTAGTGGTGGGATGGTGGAGTTTGCATCTAACAATTAAAACAATCCCAACACTCCCCCCCCCCCCCAAAAAAAAAAAATGAATGGTGATACAGTAAACAACAGAATCGCATCACTTGCAAGCCGGGTTGCTGTATAACAAAATGCACAGATATATGACTTGGACGGTTGTAGTATTTGTAATATTCACATTGCAAATATACAGGCAAAGGAACAAGCATCAATGTACACACTGTCCTTACAGGGTTTCTTGGCAACATGCAAAATCCACTACATGGTGCTAACACCCTGGCCGGTTAGTGATGAACAAGCAACTTGATACTACTCTTATGGTCCCATAGATATGTAGCTACTGGTTTCAAAATGGCAACAGTAACAAAATTCAAACCTTGTTGAAATTGTCAAAGGTCATGTTGAAGAAGTGATTTCATCTCCAAAGTGCCCAATATTCGTTTTCTGTGTTTACTGTGGTCAAAATCATGGCATTAAAACAAATGATGTGTCATGAACTATTGCTACTGCAGGTTACCTGAATTTGGAAGGAAAAATTGAACAAACTGAATTGTGTACACACATCATGGATCATTCATATACAGTTTCAGCTCCAGGGAGAGTGTAGTTTCAATGGAGACTCACATCATCTATAAGCCGTCATATGGCTCGCCCTGCAACACAGGAATATAACCTAAATGTGTGCTGTCAAGTTGAACCTACCAATGCAGTCAGGAGGTACCCCCCCAAATTACATTCTGTTAAGGCCCCTCTAGATGAGCTTCATTCAAGTACTGTCAGTACGCTCTACAACCATGGGGCTAGGATAATCCCTTGTCTCAACCCATACAATAAAAACAATGAAAAGCATTTAGTCTAATACTTTACTTTTCATATTAGTTCATTCATATATGAAAAACACAGCTTGATATAAACACAACATTCTATATTATGAGTAAGTTGAATACAGAATGATGTTATACTATTATGGCACAGAGGATGGCAAACAAGTGTTATATTACTTTGTGGCGTGAAATAAGCTGTTTCTGTAGTGTTTAGTTTACAACTAAAAACATGATATCACGATGTGGGTTATACAGACACATTAAAAATGTTAAGCAACAGTTACATTTGGTCACAATGTGATAATGCTGATATCATTTTGAAAGAATATTCTCATGATTGTTTGAACATCACTATCATTCATCCAGTCAAAACAAATACAAATTCAAAAAAATTATTTTGATTGAATATATTTGATTAAAATTTCACAAAAATAATATAAAACTCTCCCATGTCACAACCATACATAACTCAGGCTAAACAGTATATACACACTATACACAACTTCTGTACATGCAGCTACATCATGTGGCATAATGTACAGTCTGGGCACATGTCAATATACACAATGTACATAGTTACACTATGGACAATGTTACACAATGTACACAGATTATAGACCTTATCATACACATGTATAAAACCACTTGCCATGTTTACAATAATGTACAGAATATGTTTGTATGTACGATATAAAGCGGAAACAGATTGTACAGTCAACAGACAACAGAGTACAATGTTAGCAAGCACCAAGGGATTATGTCACCATCAACACTGGTCATGATATATTCTCATAAAAAAATTGCTGCCATGGGAATTTGTCAGCATGAAACCAAAACAATTAACTTTGTCTGCCATGGAGGATGAATATCATATATTGCACAGTACTAGCATTGTGATGGAGTTACTTCCCCTGGCAATAACATGTCCAGCACATGGCAAAGTGGAAGCAGCTCCAAGCTCCATGGTCGTCCCCACTACATGACACAATACTGTCTCATTGATCGCTGGATTAAACATTCCCCATTCTCTATCAAGCCTTACCATCTGTTCACCAGTCGGTTTTAAGACATAAGCATCAGAGAGGCACTGAAGATCCAATTCCGTGGATATACAGCTTCTTCAAGACAATATATGCCACCCTAACATAGAACTAGCTCTGCTGTTCATCACACAAAGAACTTCAAAAGCCAAAAAATGAGCTCTCTCTGCGAATCTGGGATCTGAACTGTCATTCTTATGTTTCTGTCATGGAAACAATAACAAGATTGAGGTGAGAAGTCTGGGGTTTGTTCAGCAACATGTAGCAGCAAGGGCTCCAGTTGGATCCAGTTGGAGCTGGTCAGTGTTCACAGTGTAACTCCCTTCTAATAAAGCTTCACTTGCATCTTTGAAGATGTTTCTATGGAGAGTTCATATCTGTGTAAGAAAAAGTTGATGTCTTTGACTCATCTCCATGGCAACTCCATTTTGGGTCGTTTGGAGGAAACAAAAGATTAATGTAGCACCATAAATTCCTGGCAAGACATTCAGTTGCAAATGTCACTTGTTACACCTTGTCCTGCATCACTGAAAGAGATGATGAACACATCATGAACACATCATGAACATAAAACAAGACTAGCAAATGACCAAAGACATTCCTATGCTGAGGTGGCTCCTGTGGAACTTACATTGCATATATGACAAACACTTTGGACCGAATTGTATTTTCAAATTAAACCGAATGAATATTTGCATGAAATATTATGTATGATACAAGGGTATTTCTAAACAAGTGTACATGTCCTGCTGTCTCCCAGTTTGTGACAAGAAAGAGTGCTCTTGCAGCAAGACATACATGCAGGTTTCTTCAAATTGCGCGGCCAGGCAATGTTGGCTTCCATTCTCTTGTATGCAAAGACAGCTTCTTGTGTTGAAGCAAGGTATTCTCCTTTTATCATTTGCGGGCAGAGGTTGTCTGCTAGGTGGCGCTCTGCAACACAAAATAGGCACCTAAAGTAAATATCTTTTTCAACAAATTTCAATAATTTAAATTAGTGCTGAGTTGATTGCTTTTGAAAATTCTTGACTTCCTTCACAGATGCGTAACATCAAAACAGTATGCTAATTCTACATTTCATTTGATAACTCTAGTACACTTTGTTGTCTAACTGATGCTCCACCAAACTAGTATAGAACCTGGCTTATGTTAAGCTACAAACGTAGGCGTACCATCTCCATCGACCAGAAGGTACAGACCATAGTCCTGTGGGTTGGTCACCTTGAACTTGTGTGCAATCAAGGCACCTGCACAGAAAAACAAAGTAAATCATCAACTAATGTGTCATTGCAGCCAGCCCAGTTATTATGTTTGAAATTATATTAGGTAATGTTTTGAGCTATCAGCAATTGTAAGAGAGCCTGACACTCACAGACGTCCTTGGTGTTCATACTGGGTCTGATGGGAAGTGTCTTCCACACAATGCTGTCTCGCAGCTCATCAGGAATTGCTATCTTCAGGAAACCCTGCATGTCACTGATGCTCGGAAGACGACCCTGGGAAACAGACATGGAGAAACTTATCAATGGAAACAAAAGTGAAAAGGTTTGATAGTTTTTGCAGTATTCATGATTACTGAAAATGACTTCTCCATGCGTTCATACAATACCTAATTTTCTGAATAACATTGATATTTTATACTTATCCTGACTCATGCTTATTTTTTATCTCCTCCCTCTATGTGAAGATAGTGGAACACTTGAAATCACTTGAAGTTCCATTCCTTTGAAGAGGACATACAATCACTCACCCACAGGAAGCCTCGCCGTTTTCAGCCACGTCAGTCACATGACCAGCCCTGTTTGTCACTCTCTCAGTAATTCCATAAGCCTGACATGAGAATTGCAGCGAATCCAACATGTCTGAGTGGGGCGGTATTGAAGGCTTGACGGTATTGAGTCAGGATAAGCCTAAAATATCAATTTTATTCAGAAAATGACATTTTTCATTAACCTGACTCACGCTTACTTGCTTACAGAATCCAACAGAAGCGATGGTGGGTCAGATCATGATGGATTCTTTTGGCTGCCATATAAATACGACCAGTACTTCTCCCCTCCTGTGGCAGCAATTCGGTCCTGTTCTTCCCATATTCATCAGTGAAACATGGAGGATCACATCCAGTTGAACTACTCTTCGTGTGAAGCGATCCCTGACTGGAACGTTATGATATATAGATCAGCTACCATTCTGCTAGTGTCTAGCGCAACAATATGTCAAGATTCCTATCAAGGCAAGTTGGGACCGTTAAGTTGGACTTGCGCATGGACTTGCAACCATTTTACTCCCCACAACGTCTGTCAACAAGTCACGTGATAAAGCGTGAGATTTTAGATATACTAATTTCTTCCTCCAACTAGCTTTCTACTGCAACTCTTTCTTCATGATGTCCTCATCATAGAGTTGCAACCCTTCTTATGTACAAGTGACTCCTTTGCAACTACAGGGTCATCATCACTCTTGATAAAAAGTTGTGAGTGAAACTCAGCACCTTTGTGGAACTGTTAGTTGTTACGGTACAACAAGTGGCCCAAACTGGTGAATGCCAGTGACGTCCTTAGTGGTGATGTCTCATAGTTAGTGGTTGGCAAACACCATGGATGATCTCCACAACCAGCCCTCCTTCATCCTTGTAAGTGATCTATTTCCATGTAGAGCAGGTGGCAACGCCAAGGCTCTTACGTCATGTGGATTGGAGGTTCACAGAGGTTTGAGTCGTGTTGCTTTGTAGACCCTCAGTATAACAGCTCTCATCCATACTGAGAGAGTGTGGTGGGATACTTCTGTAGGTGTCTCAGCAGATAGTGGGATGAATAGGCGCTTGTCTCCTTGACTTAGTTCAATGAAGACATATTTTCAACACTCTGACTGGGCATAATGATAAATCCTGTGTATCATGCAGCCCAAGGACTGTCAATAATTGTAATATAAGTTGTCCAGGCTGTTGATTTTTGGTGATAAAATCCCATGGCAGTCCTCTGTGCACAATCTCAGGATGATGGGTGTCAAATTGTGTACATATGACTGAAGTCTACAGCATGTAGATCTGACATCTGTGCTGCTGTAGCTATGTGAAGTAGAAACAGCATTGTCTGTGTCAACAGTTCGAGGGATGTCTGATCCAGAGGCTCCTTAGTGCCACTGGTGAGATGCTGGGGTACAACATTCAAGTCTCAAGTTGGTGCCTCAAATCTGCATTACAGAAAAGAATAATACTTTATGAACAACAAGTTCTTTTTATTATATTGCAACTCTTCGGTAGTATGGCTTCTTATACCATTATCAAGCAAAAGTAAAGCAATACAGCAAAGAACCGACTTTTATACATATAACAGGGATTAAGTAAGACAACATAAGGGACTGCATTGAAGGGATTAACAAAAACAACAATGGGATTATATAGGTTATAATACAACAACAATTGGGAGAAAGCCAGGCTAGAACACGGTATACATAGCAGGCTGGGTGGGCAGTAATACAATGAAAATAGGAGGAAGCCGAGGTATATATATAGCAGATGGGATTAATTGGCAATGATATTTGGAGTGCTCTGTTCTGTTTTTATCAGCTGATTGTAGGTGGAAGGGATGAGGTATCCTTGGTCCCTGTTGACTGAGGGGTTGTGTCAGCATATTTGGACTGCTTCTGTCAGTTTCTTTTGCTAATGTCTTGGAGGTTTTTTAAGAATATTTCCACATTGTCAAATTCAAGGTTGTGACTAGGAGTGTTGATTATGTGTTCAGAGATAGCTGATTTATGGTCTGAATAAATCTGTGTTGATTGTTTTCCAGCTTGGTCTCACTGATGGTTGTCCTAGTTCATTGATGAGTACTGGGAACCATTTTCTCCCTGGCCAGTTGGTGTGACAGAGTCAGGCACAGCATCATGGTCTATTTTATCTTTCGGACTACTTCCGGTAATAACACTGGAGCCGAGAATGCGTAAGCGTTCACTACTTCCCACAAGATGCTGAGTGCCACTGTTGTCTATGCAAACGGATCCGGTATCCATTCTGCTGGAGATGGTTGTAGAGGATGTGGTATAGCATCTCCCATCATGTTGCATGCACCTGAGATGTGGCATGCCTTTATGTAGAGATTCAAGTCGAAGCGTAGAAAGTTAGCTGAATCAACATGCGAAATCATGCAGAACCTTGCTAGTTTATGTAGAACGCTACTGCGGAGTTGTTGGTGTGGACCATCAGTAGTTTGTTCCCCAATGCTCTTGACCAGTGTTGTACTGCATTGATTACAATTTTCATCTCTTCATGGTTGATGCAGAGCGCGTTCATTGCGTGCATAATTTCCTGCAGCAACCTCATTGTCCATTTGGGCATAGAGATGACTGTTGCAGATCAGCTCTGTCAAACAAGTCTCTGTGCAACGTTGTAATGGGCATAGTTGTAGTCTTCCCCTTCAGGTCAAATGCTGCGCTGAAGCGAGTAGTCCGAGACGACACTGCCACTGTCGTAGTGGCAAGAGAGAGATTAGAACTTGCGATATATCATGGCTTGAATCTTGTCTCAAAACTCCGTGCTGTGAAGATTCTTCTTCCCTGGAATGTAGAACTTGTGTCATATCCAAGTCTGATTTCATCAATAATCTTACGGTAATACAGTACCGTTCTGTGTATGCCATACTCATTGTTGCAGTAACGTTTCAGTCAGTATACTGTGCTGGGCATTCCAGATCAGATTCCAGATGTGACATCACCGATATTGCAGCCAAAAGATCATTGTGAAATCTTGTGCAGTTGGTAATTCCCTCACCAGCATTTGGGCTTGCCTCGGAGATACACGAGTGAGCACATGCATAGATGACTGAGTAGAAGTGCATGAAACCTTCCACCGCTTAATACTGACGTAGGTACACTGACCTCCTGGTCATTGTGTCGGTGTTCTTCAACTGAAGATTATACCATTGTTATCTTATACAGATGCTTGAAGCTATTTCCACACTTGCCCACGTTGGTACAGATTAACTGTAGTAACCGTGTTCCATGAAGCATCGAAAAAATCTTATTGAATTCCTTGCTACTGGTGCCAGATGCTTAGAGATGAGTAGATAAAATCATCGTATCTCCTTCAAAGCTGGAAACTTCTGGCGTTAAATGGCGAATGTTGGTATGCTGATTCAGCATGCGCCAGTTTAGTAGAACAGTTCACATTCCCTCAATGCATTCGCGTATACTCCTGTGAAGGATGAAGATCCATGTTCAGTGGTGGTTACTACCTGTATCTCAAGCTGTGGTGTCCTGATGAAGTATGCAGGGAATCCTTCCCACTGAAATGCCGAAGTGTAGTCGCCAAGTTGGTTGTAGAGTAAATCTCTGAGTGTTGAAGGATGGGATGTGTTGATGCTGATACTTCACTGCAGTATAGGAAATTGTGGATAAGTTGTCCGGTATCATAGATATCAGTGTAATTGGAGGGAAGGTCAAGATGTCAAGTCGCTGTACATTATTGTGTAGGTCAGGACATTGTAGGACTCCTTCAATTGTGAAGTGAAACTCTAGTCCAATCGCAATCCAAGATGTAATGTCTGAGTCCGAGAAGAGGACTCATTTTCCATCTGTTGTAAGCTGGCAAATCTCCGATGAGTCATCATTATTCTTCTGCACTGCAGTCACGTCTTGTCCAAAGGTTTTGTTGCACATCGTCTCTGCACCAAACATCAGAGTGATCCTCATGTCTGTGTGCATCGCTGGATTGGTCATCATTCTGTGAATGGCATGCATGTGGAGATCTCATCCAGTGATGATGATGAACAATGATGACGTCTGTGATGATCGGGGGATGCAGTCGGTGAATCCTTGTGGATGTAGTAGGATATGTGTGTGCATGCACTCTCAGTGTTTAGATGATACAGCTGATGGTGAAGATCTTCACGAATGGTTCACTCAGTATGCATCTTCTTCATCCAACGGACATGTTGCAGCTGTAGAAGCATCACGTGACTGTAATTGTTGGTGAGAAATGATGATGTCCAAATGCTATGGTAGCTGTAGATTCACAGAAGCATCCGATGTGTTGAGTGTAGATGTTCTCGATGTCTGCGTTGAAAGCACTCTCTGAAGATGCAACAGATGAACGTCTAGTAGATGCTGCGTGTTGTGCTGATTCCCTGAACCTCTGTACCTCAGATAGTAGAAGTCAAGATTCATTGCAGATGTTTTGTTCGTAGAAGAGCTGGTTCGTTGTTTCAGCGATGCTCTAGAATTATTTTGTAGTTGAGGACTAGTTGCCAGACACCACTTGAGAGAGCCTGTGCAAAAATTCTTAGTATGTATTTGAATAGTAAACAAATACAAAGAAAATTCTTACCAAGTTCCCAGTGAACACTGGAAGAACAAAAAATGTGCAAGTAGGACATAATATTATGGAACAGCTGCAGACAGCCACACCAGGAGCACGCTTTCTTCAGTGAAAATGTAATCTCACGTGATGAAATACATGTCCAACACAAAAAATACATAAGTTTATCCACAATTTCGTATTGTAATGATAATCAATACAATACAGACCAAAGCTGTACAATGCTAAATTCTGTGTACAGGACCAAAAATATAAATGGATATAAAATGCCATACAGGGACTAAAGTTGGCTCCAAATATCTTGTTGGGCGATGAGGATGACCGATGTGGTGGGAAACAGGGAAGCTTCCTGTGGGTGAGTGATTCTATATCTGCTTCACGATAACAGAAACTCAAGGCATTTCAAGTGTTCCACTATCTTCGCATAGGAGGAGGAGATAAGCAAATATGCAGGAGTCAGGATGGGGAAAATTTGTTGATATGTCAGTTACATGATATAGCCTGTAAATGCTAGTCAGGGCAATGATACTTGCTATCAGTAGTACACGGAAACGATCAACCTATAGCTCACTATGTACAAGGAAACCATCAACCTATAGATCACTATGTACACGGAAACGATCAACCTATAGCACACTAGGTACAAGGAAACGATCAACCTATAACTCACTAGGTACAAGGAAACGATCAACCTATAACTCACTAGGTACAAGAAAACGATCAACCTATAGTTCACTAGGTACAAGGAAACGATCAACCTATAGCTAACTAGGTACAGTGACAAATGATCAACCTATAGCTCGCTAGGTATGAGGAAACGATCAACCTATAGATCACTAGGTACAAGGAAACGATCAACCTATAGATCACTAGGTACAAGGAAACGATCAACCTATAGCTCACTAGGTACAGTGACAAATGATCAACCTATGGCTCGCTAGGTACAAGGAAACGATCAACCTATAGATCACTAGGTACATGGAAACGATCAACCTATAGATCACTAGGTACAGTGACAAATGATCAACCTATAGATCACTAGGTACAATGAAACGATCAACCTATAGATCACTAGGTACAGTGACAAATGATCAACCTATAGTTCACTAGGTACAAGGAAACGATCAACCTATAGGTCACTAGGTACAGTGACATATGATCAACCTATAGATCACTAGGTACAAGGAAACGATCAACCTATAGCTCACTAGGTACAAGGAAATGATCAATCTACAGCTCACTAGGTACAGTGACAAATGATCAACCTATAACTCACTAGGTACAGTGACAAATGATCAACCTATAGCTCACTAGATACAAGGAAACGATCAACCTATAGATCACTAGGTACAGTGACAAATGATCAACCTATAACTCACTAGGTACAGTGACAAATGATCAACCTATAACTCACTAGGTACAGTGACAAATGATCAACCTATAGATCACTAGGTACAGTGACAAATGATCAACCTATAGGTCACTAGGTACAAGGAAACGATCAACCTACAGCTAACTAGGTACAGTGACAAATGATCAACCTATAACTCACTAGGTACAGTGACAAATGATCAACCTATAGCTCACTAGGTACAGTGACAAATGATCAACCTATAGATCACTAGGTACAGTGACAAATGATCAACCTATAGCTCACTAGGTACAAGGAAACGATCAACCTACAGCTAACTAGGTACAGTGACAAATGATCAACCTATAACTCACTAGGTACAGTGACAAATGATCAACCTATAGCTCACTAGGTACAATGACAACCAACCAACCAACATGTCACTATATACAGTGACAAACAATGAACCAAGGTCACTAGGTACAATGACAATCTTTACAGTGACAAATAATCAACCAACAGGTCACTAGGTACAAACAATGAAGCAATATACCCACCGGGTGACGTGCTCTGTGGCTCTCCTGTGTTTCCTGGAAGTTCTTGAGAACAAGGACGGCACTGCTGAGGGTAGTCAGATAGTAGCCACCCTCTCCTGTAAGCAAGGAGGGATGCAGCAAACCCCAGATGTACTCTGCCTCAATTTCTGCAGACACCAACCCACAATGCACCAGAACGTAAATCAACATAGGCAGGAAATCTGCAAAACAGAAAGGTACACTGGAGTATCCCTTGTGAAATAGATCTGAATCTACAACCACTGATAGCTTTACAAATGTCCTGAGATGACAGTGTCTTGTCAGTACCTACCATCCGCACCCATCGGTTGCTGAGTCATGGACAGCTGCTTCTGACGCACCTGCAACATTGAACATAAAGGTCAGCGACAGAGGTAAACTTTGTATCACACTGATTAAATAGATAAATTATGGTGTAACTACTAACCAATCATCCACTAAGTTGATAGTGAAAGTGACATTGTGAATGATACTCATGATCACTGGATACAACTCTTTAAAGATCACTGGATACAACTCTAAAGATCACATACACTCCTGCTTTGTCTAGTTCCCAAGCTACAACTTGTTTTCATAGATGTTGTCTGTCAAAATTACTTGGTGTCGTTAGGCCTTACTTGTTTGAGCCAGACGCTAGTGATAGTGCAAACAATGATCAGCCTCGCTGATCACGATTACGGTTAATTTCTTCAACCTAAACAGTGCTACATTAAAAAGAGTGGATGCAGTTATTTGAAAATATTCCCTGTAGTTCTTGTCTGATTGTAATAAAGTGTCAAAGCATCAGTGTTGGCTTTTTCAGGTTTTCTAATGCCTGAATGGCTTAATGACTGGTCAAAACTGATCCCATTTCTCTGTTGTTGTTTTTTTTAAACTCGATATTTAATCGTGTCATGTAAAAATATTAGGTATGATAACAAAAATTGACATTTGATTCATTTGTAAACTGAATACCACTACTTTGACATTGCAAGATAAATGAGAAAATGTATGTAGATAAATATATGTATATACACTTCAAGCACATGGCAAATGCTTATACGTGTATTGTATGTATTTCTTATAAAAGAATAAAGTTCTGTTTGTATCCTCAAAACAGTGTCGGCCCTTGTAATCCGTGTTAGGTGGTATAACCATACACATAATTTGTCATCATTCACTTGATGTTCAGTCAATAAATTTATAAGAGGTATAGTTAGTGGTAACGCCACTTAGATTACCCAAAAAAGGTCCCCATTTGACATTACTTGTGTCTGGATTGATCAAAGGATTTACTGATAAGACACTGATCGATTGATTACTTTTATGCAGATTTAAATGTGGATTTGTTGAAAGGTAGTGTTTATGTATGTACATTTACCAGTCTATACTGAATACACTCTGTCATGTCTGTGTCTGTGCAAAAACAACACCCTTCTTTCAAAGGATTAACTGCCAATACATTGATTGATTGCTCATTACTGGCTAAGTAAATTACTTCTTTAAAAGAATGAATGACATCATGCCATTCTTTGCCAGATGTGCTATATTGGGTGACCAGTGACACTATGCACCAATGTGAAATACATGAAATGCTAATTCTCTTTTCTGTATATTAGACTGTAAAAAGACATATCATTTGGAAAATCTACATATGAATGGCATATCCCTCGAACAAGGTAATAACTTGACATTGCTCCTATAACTGTAGTTTGTACTAACTTTAAGATCTGTATTTTGTTTTTAGTAAATTGTTGTAGCATTCAACAGAATCCTTGTTTTTGTCAAGAAGTGTAATGATACAGACAACATATACTAGGCCGGCATGTGAATTATGATTCACATTGGCAAACTATAGAATGTCATATAAACATATGAAGCACATTCCTGTTATACATTTGCTACAAGTATCAGCAGATAACTTCTTTTTATTAAATTCAAAATGCATACAAGTATGATTATGAAATAATTAGGATTATGAGACCAAATAAAAAGACGTACATTGACTAGTGTCTACATACTGGTGAGTGAATGTTTATAAACCAAGTGACTTTAGCAACTGAAAACAATTATCGCACAGTATTGTCACTTTGACCCCCCCACCTCCCATTGATGGAAGAAGTCGTTATGCTACAAGATGTTTCATTTTAAGCAAAAGTAGTTTTGATTTTCTTACTAGATGAAAACAAACCATAATCTCATACTTTAGCTCCTGACTTCACGAACGCTGTATACCACAAACACTGGTGGACTGGGGCACCTGTATACCGAGACACTGGTGGAATGGTGCACCTGTATTCCCTCATTCTGGTGCAAATGTATACTGAGACACTGGTGGACTGGGGCACCTGTATGCTCACACAGTGGTGGACTAGGGCACCTGTATACCCACACTGGTGGACTGGGGCACCTGTATATCCACACATTGGTGGACTTGGGGACCTGTATACCCACACTGGTGGAATGGTGCACCTGTATTCCCTCATTCTGGTGCAAATGTATACCGAGACACTGGTGGACTGGGGCACCTGTATGCTCACACACTGGTGGACTGGGGCACCTGTACACTTACACACTGGTATATGGTGGAGGTGGCTAACAGCAAATTCTCCAGCTTCTTCAAGGGCGAGTATGCCTTCTGCATCTTGTCCAGGTGATGCTTAATCAACTCCATGTCAGCCTGCTTTGGGGGCTGGATGCCAGTCTGGGGGACAGACGTATCAGTACAAGTGACTGTAGCCTTAAATGTACAACTGACTATAGGCATAAACATATAACTGACCACAGACCTAAACGTACAACTGACTACAGACATACATGCACAACTGACTACAGGCTTCAATGTACAACTGACTACCGGCACACACACACTGACCACAGGTACACGTAACTCACCAGACTTAAACATACAACTGACAAAAAACTTGAAGTTGCAACTGACCACAGACTTAAATGTACAGCTGACCCAATAACACATTGGTACACTTGTGACAGAATACATCTGTATAATCCAGCCTATTCAAATTCAATACAATACAACTGCAGTGGTTTAGATATGTAAATTCTAATCATGTCTCTCAATACCTTGATGCCGATCTCCTCTGGTGTTTTCGAACGGGCATACATGATATTCCTTGTCATCAGCTTCAAGCTTCCCGACCTGGAACAACATGGAAACATGGAAGAGGAAGCATTATTTATCCATCACAGGGAGGCAAGGACGACATTAAACATGGGGATTTACATCAGATTTTTGTGGACCAAAGTGAAGAATAAGATCACAGGACATGCTATAGCAAACTGGCTGTACACTATGTGTTTACCTGTTGTGTTCACGGACAAACAGCTTGTAGATGTGGTGTTTCACAGGTCGGAGGACACAGACGAGAAGGGCACCCTCAATGATTGCATCAATGTTCAGGAACTCATTGGCCCCTAGCTGGAGACAACAAAGAGATTCATAGTTCAACATCTGGTGCTTCAAATTGATGAAGTAACATGGCAGACTATGTTTAATGAATGCTGTATCACTGCAGATAGCTGATGACCAAATTTGGAGCAATCAAAACCCTCAGATTGTTGGACTACAACCATGGCTACTCACCCTGGTTCTCTCTCTCTCTATGAGTCCTTCCAACTCCCCTTCTCCATGTTTCACCAGGTAGTTCTTGATTCCTGTCATGAACTGCCGCACCTACAACACAACAGTTGCCATCAACACAATGCAAGAAGTGACTATATGTATTCCTATTGCTCATGACGTGACTACATGTGCCCTTATTGTTTGTAAGGTGACCATATGCACTCTCATTGTTTATGATGTGACTATATGCACTCCCACTGTTCGTGACATGGCTGTTTGTACTCACATTGCGCATGACATGGTGTGGGTTGCGTTCCTGACTTTCAAGTGTACACTGGATGAAATTGTCGATGGTGCTGCCAAATGTTGTGTTGTGGTCAACAGAGAGGCGGAAGATGTATTCGCGGATGTTGCCCCCAGGGTTGGAGGTGCTACTATGCCACGATGACTGAGCTAGAACAGAGAAACAAGAAAACATGAAAATGCTGACATTTCTAAAAGCTGAACAGATTGAGAGTTTTGACAAAAAATATTTGATGGTTTAGGAGCTTTGACTATCTCTATTTTAAGTAAATTGTCCTTGTCATCAAGAAAACCCAAAAATATATTAAAAAAAGACAACATCCCAAATCCAGTGCACTAGTCACTCTCTCTTTTTTTAATACTTATTAAAATCTAAATATTTTAGATATTTACATACTTACCTTACCATAGGACTTATGCATATTACCTCAAGCAATGCTTAAAAGAGATCAGACAATTGTTGATACACCATTCTACCGAATGGCTACCTCATGTATCGACGAGTGTATAGGAACGGAAGTGACGCTATCTCACTATTCGCACATGCGCAAACAATCCAAAACTTCACTATTACTGAAAATGAAATGAGTCCAAAGAAGTCCAGAGTGGGGAGGAAAAAACATCCATCGTTGGGTGGGTGTAACCTCCCTATGGTAAGGTAAGTATGTAAATATCTATAATATTTAGATTTTAATACATTTTTAACTTACCTTACCATAGGGCTTATGCATAAGAATTTGACAGATAGGATGGCGGTGTCGGACTTCAGAGGACCAAGCAATGATGAATCAATCTTGTCGGAATAAAGGCAAAACCGAGGAGGCTAGCTGACAACTGGAATGAGAGAAAGATAGTAATCCTCAGTAAAACCAACTCCAAACAAGCAACTATGAAAACATTTCACCAAACCACACACCTCCTTAAGACGCCAAGGTAAGAAATTCATAATTACCTAGTGGGTGGAAGGTCAGGTGAGTTGCTGAGCTACCACCAAAGGCCCGAAAGACTGCAATCCCTCCACATCTTCGACAGCAACATCCCGAATGTAATGGCTTGCGAAAACTGTGGAAGATCACCAAAAACATCCTTCCATAACTGCTGGAACAGAACAATTCCTGTGCAAAGCCATGGTGGACACCAAAGCTCGAATTTCATGTGGGTTGCTGGCAGAATAGTGGCCCATAACCACAATGCTATTGTATTCCTGGACACTTCTGCTTTTACTGACGCAGAAAATGGAATAAACAGTCTTTTCCGAGTCCATCTTCTAGATCCTGACATGAAAATGTATATTTTCAATGCCCGCACAGGACAAAGAAGTAGTTCTTCAGAGTCCTGAGAGCCTACAATGGTTGACAATGGAGGAATGGAAAACAATCTGTCCCGTTGTACAGGGAGCTGATTCTTTGCGACAAAATCCCATAAGAGCCCTAAGCCCGACCATGCGGAGTCTGCTCAAACTTGACACGGGTGACATCCAAAGTGTGAATTTCACTAACCCTAGCTGCAGTGGCTAGCGCCAACAGAAAAACTGTCTTCTTTGAAAGGTTCTCAAAAGACACTTGCTCCAAGGGTTCATAAGGAGGGCCCTGGAGATGGTCTAAAACAATGTTCAAATCCCCGGCAGCAGGACGAAAGTTCACTTTTTGATCCTCCAACCAAAAAGCTTTTAACAAGGCGAGGAGTTCTGGCACCTTGGAAACTTGCCGGTCGCACTTGACTGCTAAAACAGAGTTCAGTGCTGATAAATACGTCGCAATGGTACTACCTCGCAAGTGTTTAGATTTTCTTAAGCATAGAAAAAATTCTGCCAGAAACTGAGGAGAAGCTGACAACAGATTCTGCTTCTTAAGAGTACAAAATTTCTCAAATGACATCAACTTGTTGTCGTAAAGAGATGTCGTAGATACCCAGTGCACACACGCAATGACCTTTGCCACCTGAGTAGAATAACCCTTAGCTCTTAAAGCTTTCTGCAAATGGTCCAGATGTGAACTGGATCAGGATGGGGGAGACGGCTGTGTGGATGACGGAGTAACTGCGGCCTTTGATCTTGGCCACCACCACTAGTAGAAGTACTGGTGGAGGGAACGCATACGCATCCAGCCCTTCCCATGACAGGGATGTGGCGTCTGTCGCCTAAGCCAGTGGATCCGGTACGGGGGACATGTACAAGGGAAGTTGATTGTTGAGGCTTGTCGCGAACACGTCGATGAGCGGCTGACCATGTTGTTGACACAACAGACGAAATGCCTCCGGGTGTAACATCCACTCGATGGTCTGCCGGGTCTGGACAGGGCGTCTGCCAGTACGTTTCTGCATCCCGGGATGTGACGAACCTGAACTCGGACATTGCCATCATCGGGAATGTTGGCCAGCTGAAACATCTGCTCCAACACCCGTCAAGATCCTGTGGTGCCCCGATTCCGAATCACCCAGACGACCGTGGAATTGTCGGAAGCTATCAGTAGCCATGTGTTCTGCAAAATTGACATCCAATGCTGAACCACGAGAATGACCGCTTGAAACTCCAGGCTGTTGATATGCCACCTGCGTTAGACATCAGACCACAGCCCTGAGACTGTCTGACCATTGAGGTGAGTGCCCAAACATAGAAGGGAACTCGACAAAGAGTTCGTGGTCAGGTTTCAAGTCTGTCAAGGAGATGCCGACACAAATGTTTGACTCTAGAGTCCACCATCGAAGATACCGGTGAAGATGGTCTGGCAGAGGGAACTTGATCGTCGAAGGTCGTCGGCTTGTATGTACGGAAGGAGAAAGTGCTGAAACGGCCGAAGCATCAGACGACCCCGTAGCGTCAGGTCTTGAGCCGACGTGAGAAGGCCTAGCAGGGACTGCCACTCCCTGAGAGACATCGGCTGAGTGAGTCCACGATCCGCGAAGGCAGCTAGCTTGTCCCAACGCGCTGTTGGGATTCTGACAAGGTTGGAGTGAGTCAGAAACAGGCCCCCGATGAACGTCAACTCCTGGAATGGTTCCATATGGGACTTCTCTCTGTTGACAATCCATCCCAGTTGTTCGAGGAGATGCGTGCAACTGTCTGCGTAGCCATGATTGAGAAGACAGTCATCTATTTAAGGATCAAAATCGATATTCCGGAGATGTAGAAAACGGGTGATCAGTGTGATACGAGTGAATAGCCACGGGGCCGTGGAAATGCCATATGGGAGTACCTTCCATTGGTAGTGACTGTTGTCGAACACAAACTGCTGGAACTTCCTGTGCGGCCAGTAAATCGGGACATAGAGATAAGTGTCCTGCAGGTCTAGACTGGCTAGCCATGACCTGGGCCTGAGCGTGGCCCGCAGTTGTCCCAGAGAGATCATGCGGAAGTGCGGTGGGTCATTAAGGTACAGCCTGTTTAACGTTGCCATGTTATGTATCATGCGCATTTTCCCAGAATCCTTCTTGGGTATGAGGAAAATGGGTGAGTAGAACTCCGGGGACTGTTGGGTGTCTCGCACTGTCTCTATAGCGTTCTTGTTTAAAAACGCTTGAATGCTCTCGGTTAGAAGTACACTTCGGGTTGGAGAATACACACGTGACTGGGGCGTCGATGTCAGAGGCAGCGACACGGTAAGAGGAAGCTTGTAACCGGTCCAAAGGATGCTGGTAACGCACAGATCTTCTAGAAATGTCCAGTTCCTCCAAAAGATCCCTAATCTCCCGCCTGCAGGAGTGGGTCGCATCGGGACAACTAGGGGTGGGAGGTCCCAGTTGCACTGGACCAAACCAACGTGCAGAGTAGGGGCGCTCTGCTGGGTGTGGTAGGAGGCTCCCGGGAGTGCTCAGGTGCATGGGGCTGTCCATCATAGATAGATGGATAGCTATCGGGATGAGAAAGGTGCCCTAAACAGCTTACGCTTAAACTCTTCCAGCCAGTTACAAGGTCAAGAAAACTGCAGTGTGGAACTGCTGTCGTCTTCGCAAGAGCCAACAGGTGCGCCCCACAAGTCATACAGAACTTTGTCCTGCCACTAAAATAGTGTCGACAAGTGATCCACCCGAGAGGCATTCCCTTCCGTAAGATCCCAGGTGGCTGCCGACGTTGCAGACGCCAAAGCTGAAATGGGTATAAGCATTCTTTTTCAACTCTGTGTCAGTGGACAACAATCTGGAGTCTTGAACTCTGTATGAATTCTGTGGCGAACTTGTCAACCGTTTCAGTGATTCGTTGTGAGCCGCTCCACTGACTGCAAAGTCTAAACTGTGTATCTTATAATCGCTCTTTTTAGATGTTGGTGTCTTGATCGTAGATGACAGGGACCACTTAGCAAAATCCGCATCCAAGGAAGCAATCGCGTCTGCCACCATTGGATGTAGGGGAATAAGTAGTTCTGGCGAAAACTGTATTGCCTTCTGATCGTCTGTACCAGGAGACGGGGAGGGACAGTCTGGAAGCCTGTCAGCGATCCAGTCATAGACCGCTGAAGGAAGTAAATAAGTGCCGCTATCATCTGAGTCAGGAGCATCGTCATTATTGTCTGGAGAGAAAAACCTTTCCTCAATGTCGTCCCAAGAAACCAAGTGACTGTGATGCCGGTGGCCAGCCGTTGAGGTAGATGACTGAGGCTCCATATCAGCACATAGACGAGTGTCAGGGGAGCATGATTTGAGGCGCCTCTGTGAACGATGAGATGACGGTGTCCTAGAACTGCTTTGGCATCTAGAATAAGTCGGTGATCTGGAACATTGATCCCTATCTGACAAACAACGAGGGGAAAGAGATCGAGAACGGGAGCGATGCCGGTAACCATGACGATGGCTTTTGGAGCCACGACGGAATCTTGGAGTATTTGAGCGAGTACGCTCCTCCATAAGCTGCTGATAGAGCATCTCTTCCCGAGAGATAGTAGCGGTAGGCATGCGCTTGGGAATAGTGTCACAGAAGGGGATAGGGAAGTGGCAGACGAAAGCGATGGCGTCGTAATAGGTGTTGGCATTGCTGCTGTGGACAATGTATCATCCAAGGGTGCAGCTACAGGCATCAGCGTCGCGTCGGGAGCGTAGAACATAGCGTAGCAATCAATGCCGATGATGGCGCTGGGTCAGCGCTCGAGTGTAGCAGGGTTCTCAGCAACTTCTGTACCTCCAAGTGAGTGAGGACGTCTGGGTGAGAAAGATCAACAAATGAATCCGAAGGGCGCTGCAATCCAGGCATCGGGTCCAAAGGTGATGGTGATGGTTGGTTATCCGGTGTCTGTGCAAGCGAAGATTGTGAAAACAGCAAAGAAGCTGGGGACGACATTTTCCGTTTTCTCTGAGAAAAACGTTTCTTCTTAGCCGATAAGTAGGCCTTGAATTCCTGTACAGTAAGAGATAAACAATGATGGCAGTGCTCACAGAGTGTGCAAAATTGTCAAGTCATCATAAAGCTGCAACATGCAGAAAAAGCTAACAAAATTGAAAACCACGCCATAAAGAAATGGTTAACATAGTAGAAAATAGAGCAACACCCCTGTAGAACAAATGAGCACGCCCTAACGACGAGACAACAGAGAGAAACCAACATGGCTGCCCCCACTGAAACACGCAAGGCATACAAAGAACAGCGATAAAATGGATAAAAAACCCAAGTTATACACATAGCAAAGCACACTGGCAAAGGAAACAGTTTGGAGACCAACCGTTACCCACATGTACGAAGAAATGAGACAAATAACAAGGGAGAGCTGAATATAACGATGTGAGTCAAAGACACGAGGTAGCCAGGTAAGTGAAGTTAAATTACTGCAAACTTCACCACCACTAAGGGAAAAACAGTAGAAAAACCATACCTACCAGTGCAAAAACAACTTTAATATCAAACAGTAGCAAAAATCAAATGAAAACACGTCTGACGTGTGGGACGATTTAAGTAAAAGTGAAGTTTTGATTGTTCGCATATGTGCCAGTAGTGAGATCGCGTCACTTCCGTTCCTATACACTCGTCGATACATGAGGTAGCCATTCGGTAGAATGGCGTATCAACGACTGTCTGATCTCTTCTAAACGATACTTGAGGTAATATGCATAAGCCCTATGGTAAGGTATGTTAAAAATTTAATGGTCCAAAAGGGATTTTTAAATATAAGCGGGGACAGATGGGGATGAAAGCTAGTGTATAAATCAGGATAAATATTTATTGATATTTTCAGTCTACATACTCTTTCTTAACCTGACACATTGTTATTGTTTGAACAATAGGTGGTGGGCTCAAACCAAATGTGTAATCTGTCACCTGCTTGAACAAATTGTGCCACTGATGCCCTGAGTTGTACTGTATAACTGGGGTAATATGCTTTCACTTGTCTTTATGGCACAGTAACCTGACTTTTAATGTGATCTTTGGTGATTTCTGTTCGCTCTGCCATAGAGGGCTAGGGTGGAGGTTATATGACTATAATGTCTTGTGGACTAGAAGCTAATGGAGGAGACAGTTCGGTAGTAGTGTTCCCTGAAAGAGGATTAAATAACCTCTCCATTTTCACGTTGACTAAAGAAAAACATTGTGTGTTGGAAGTTAAAGTAACTAGTAAGCTGTAAGTACTTGGTTTAGAACCTAAATGGAAAAGCCTCTTCTGCTGATGCAAGGTGCCAGAAGAGGAAGCAGAACTGCTGTGACATTATCCCTTTTGACCATAGTTGTCACACAAAACAGTGCCGCCAGACACAGTCTTATGTTTAACCCCGGCTGAGATGACAAGTAATTAGCTTCTTCAGCAATGTAGCTGTATCTCATCCTCAGATCTTGCAAACTGACCAAAGCTCTTCCATTATCATGGAAGATCTGTGAAGAATGAAACAGATTGCTGTACCTGATTATCCTCATTCAGTAATGCTGTGTATACTATGTTCCAGACCTAAGTTTCTGACAGGGATGAAGCTGTTCTGAATGTAGGATGTTGAATTCAATTTGATTAGTTTGGAAGTATTTGTTGGTTTCCACCAGGTGTGGAAACCATTCTTGATGCTCAGTGCGGTTCAAGTCAGAATCAGTTTAAAGTTCTTTGAAAAATCTTCAGTAAGATATGAACATATGAACACCCAATCCTGCTCCTGTGTGGATAGAAAAGCTTTGATATGGAGCATCCATTCTGTTGACATGGTTTGGCTGGTATGCTAGCACAACTGATGCTCCTGGAATGTGTGTTGCTTTGCTTTCAAAATCACTGATCTGGTTGTGAATTGAAGATTTTTGTAGAAAGCTAAAACTAAGTTGCATGATCAGCTCATGAGAAACCTGGCTCTATGCTCCTGTGTCAGTAGTTGAGTACATGTCCTTCACGTTCTGTATACTAGAACAAGAGTCATCAGAAGACATCCCCCCCCGCCCACACATACTTGAAAGTTACAGTTACTTGATGAGTTTTAGACTAAGTCTGAATCATTTCTATGGAAATCATGAAAAATATAAAGGCCATATATCTGTAGCAAAAGGCACCTCTTCAGGATCTGACTCAAATATCTGCCAAGATCTGTTGATATCAAATGGTTTTTGAGTTGTGCTCTGGAAACGAAGCTCATCACTCCATATTGAGACTAAGTCCGAATCGTTTCTATGGAAACCCAGAAAATGATAAATCACAAAAACCTGTAAATAGCAAAAGGTACCATGTTGGGGTCTGCCACACATATCTACCAAGTTTTACTGACAGACATTCTGCTCCAGAAACGAAGCCCATCCCTCCATTTTGAAACGAAAAAATAAATCACAAAATCATTTACATAGCACAAGGCACCACTTTAAGTTCTGGCTGATATGTCTACCAAGTTTTGCAGAAAAATATTGAACGGTTTTGAATTCTGCTCCGGAAACAAAGCCCATCCCCACCAATAGACTAAGACCAAAACGTTTCATGGAAAAACAAAAACAAATAAAAATCCCACAAATCTGTAAATAGCAAAAGGCACAACCATAGGTTCAGATTATTGTATCTATCAATTTTGGTCTAAAAACATTGAACGGTTTTTGAGTTATGGTCTGGAAACAAAATGATAACGGATGGATGGACTGATGGAGTGACAGACAGACTGACGACGTGTTGACTATATCCCACAGCATTACATGCTGAGGGGACAAAAATGACCTTCATCCAGGATTCTTGGCATCTGAATTGATCTCATTAACACCTAATCTTTGCAAGTCTTGAAGTCACAATGTATAATTACGCCAAGAACTTAATGCCATACATGAAAAATAGACAGTGTATATGATTTGATTATCAAAAATACAATATCCATGCCTAACACTTTACATGACCTACATAATTTCGATGGGAAGACTCTAATGAACAGAACAGTTAAAGAAACCATTTCACACTGAGCAAACATTGAGAAAGTGACAAGTCATGTGGTTCCAGTGCACCTCAATTGGGCAAGGGTGCATGTTCTTGGTTTTATCCCCCAATTTTTTCACCAGGATTATAATGATTACATATCATGTTACATTTTGTGCAAGCATACCAGTTAAGAAGAAAACATTGCCAAAATAAAATTCTTGTCAAAAGGCACAAATTTATTAAAATGTAAATATTATAGATATTTAAATACTTACCTTACCATAGGTCTTATGCATATTACCTCAAGCTTCGCTAGAAGAGATCAGACAGTCGTTGATTCGCCATTCCCTAGAAGGCTACCTCATGTAATCTACGAATGTAGTCACCGAAGTGACGTGATCTTCCCACTCGTGCAAGCGCGAACAATCCAAAAATCACTTTTACTGGCAACAGGAAGGTCCGAAGAGTCCAGAGTGGGGAGGAGCATCCAGCGTTGGGAGGGAGTCACCGCCCTATGGTAAGGTAAGTATTTAAATATCTAAAATATTTAGATTTTAATAAATTTTTAACTTACCTTACCATAGGTCTTATGCATATGGCTTCAACAAATGGATGGTGGTGTGGACTCCAAAGGACCATCCCTCAGCAACCAGTGCACATGCATTAGGAGAACCTGGGAGACCCATGCCAATAGTCACAGGACAAACCTGGAAGTAGACAAAGAGTAACCCAAGGGAACTCCAAAGAAAAAACCGATACACCCCGAGGGTGAGGTTAATCTTAAGACCAACGGAAAGTAACAGTGTTATTACCTCATGGGCGGCCGGCCGGGTAAGTTGCTGTACAACCACCAAGGGACTGAAAGACTGTAGTCCCTCCATGTCCTCAACTGCCAAGTCCCTCAGGTAGTTGGATGCGAAGGCAGTAGACGACTTCCAAAAGCAGCCTTCCATAGTTTGTGGCACTGTGCAATTTCCAAGGAGGGCCATGGTAGATGCCAATGCTCTGATCTCGTGTGGGTTGTTCGCCACCAGATGAGGTAGATGCTTGGCATCAAAAGTCGTCAGGATCGTAGATCGAAGCCATAAGGCGACTGTTCCTGTTCACCTCCCCTTTGCAGGTAGTCGAAAGTGGGATGAACAGTCTTTTATGGGAACGTCTCTTAGAAGCCAACTTCTGGATGTAACATCTGAGGGCTCGAACGAGACACAGCAGCACCTCCTCCAAGTCATGTTGTCCCAAGACTGAAGATGACGGAGGAATGGAGAACAGCCTGTCTGGCTGTCCAGGGACCTGATTCTTGGCCACAAAATCTCACAGGAGACCCAAGTGGGCTCGTCCATGCCTTGACTGCTCAAAGCGAACCTGTGTGACGTCCAGGGCATGAATTCCACTAACTCTAGCCGCGGTAGCCAACGCTAGAAGGAAGACCGTCTTTTTAGACAAATACATGTAGGAGGCTTCCTCTAAAGGCTCATACGGAGGTCCTCTAAGATGTTGTAGGACGATGCTTAACTTTCTGGTCCTCCAATTTGAAGGCCTTGAGTAGCGCAATAAGCTCTGGTACCTTGGAAATCTGTTTATCCGCTTTAATCGCCAAGAAGGAGTACAAAGCTGACAGATAAGTCCCCAAGGTACTGCCTCTAAGATGCTTGCAGTTATGCAGGAACAGGAGGAAGTTCACTAAAAACTCTGTCATAGGATCTTGCGATCTTGAGCACAAAAACTCTCAAATGAGCGTCACTTGTCGTCATATAAGGACCTAGCGGACATACGATGCGCACAAGCTAGGACGCTTGCCGCGCTCGAGGAGTAGCTCTTAACTCTCAATGCCTTCTGCAGATGACCCAACCGTGAAGATGAAATCTCAGCGGGTCCGGATGAAGCTGCCGACTGTGCGGATGTCGAAGCAGACGAAACTAATCTGGGAGCTGGTACGACTCTCCGCTGGCGAGACGACGCAGGTCGGGGAACCATGGCCTAGCTGGCCACCAAGGCGCGACCAAAAGCAGTCGCAGGTTCTGAGTCTGCTTGACCTTGGCGACCACTTCTGAGAGAAGGGCTGGTGGTGGAAACGTGTAAGCGTCCAGACCTTCCCATGACAGGGACGTCACATCGATCGCCCACGCCTGCAGGTCCATAAAGTGACTGAGTGGAAATCCTGTGCTCCTGGGCGATTAACTTCGCCACTTGAGATGTGTACCCCTTGGCCCTCAAGACTTTCACAGATGGGTCCAGGCGCGTCTACGTCTACGTCTGATCATATCCTAAGGTGACGTGAGCAAATCGAGTAGACATTATCACTGACATAGTGATAACGGACAGAGTACAGCTTGTTTATAACATCACCTTGAACTATGTCCCCCGAACCTGTTACGGCGATGTGAAGAATCAAATCCCGTGTAGTTAGATTCTCAAGACATCCAAGCTGACTTAACAGCCTGATAATGAAGTCCACCTCTCTCAAGATAAGCTTGTAAGCCGTGAAGATGCGTCATTCTTCGACTTCAGACCGACCATGCTGTTCATTATTAATGTGTTGACATTGCAATGAAGTCTGTTTATAGCTGGCTGTCTGTCCGATCAGAAACTGCCATACATCACTGCAAGCCTCCTGACAGGCAGCGTTGAGACTACTTGAGGATCTCTATGTTCACTAGAGAAATCCAATGCTGCTGTAGACTGCTAGTCTAGAGTGTAAACGACATCTTCCCATCGTAAAATGACTGTAAGTCACTGCAGACAACTTCCTAACACTAGAATTGGTCCCTCGATGACCAATCAGATTGTAGATGTAACGTCCCTGGATACTTTGAAGGGCGTTGTCACTTGGGGACCAATCAAAATGTAGATGTGACGTCACCGGTGTAGCAGATAACTGATCATCTTGAAATCTTGTAAACGGCGATACCCTGCTAGCCTGTAGGCTTGACTGTAACCATGCTGTTTGGCGAGCACGTGTATAAATTAGTAAAGCGCGCGAAAACCCTTCCACTGCTTGAAACTGACGTAGACAAATTGCTTTTCAGGTAGATGTGTTGGAATTTTACCCGAAGATAAATGCCGTCCTCTCTTGTAATCAGAGGTGTAGTTAGGCATGGCACTTTGTTGTTGTCTCGAAAAATCTTTGTGACAAAATGAGTCAAGCATGTAAAGAACTTTCTCCGCTTGAAGCTGATGTAGACAAATTGTAATGTAAGGATCTTCGAGGATGCGACCAGTCCCTCCAAAGGACACCCAGTCTCCTGCCTACCGGCATAGGAATACCTGGTAAGGTGATTGATCATCGAGGTGTTGTCTTCAGACCAGTCCATCACCGCCATCGAGGTAGCTGACACCAGCGCAGACAACGGCTTAAGCATCCGCTTGAGTTAAGTCTCAATGGCCACCCGCTTAGAATCCTGCACTCTGTAAGAGAGCTGCAAGGAGCCCAATAACTGCTACAGAGATTCATCCAGGACAGCCACGCTGTCCGCGAAAACCAGGCTGTGTATATTGTTATCTGACTTCCTGAACTTACACGCTTTGAAATTCGGATTAGATGACAATTTCACAAAGACCGCAAGGTGAAGGGCAGTCCTGTAACCTGTCAGCAATCCACTCGAAGACAACTGATAAGGGTAGTTAAGTGCCATCACCATCGCCGTCGCCTCCAGCCTCCTCGTCGAAGTACGGGCAAAAAACCTGTTCCTCCAGGTCCTCCCAGTACACGGAATTCGAATCACGCCGCAGTGTAGAAGACGAAGTCGATGCATGAGCACCAGATTCCTTGGACGGGATCCAAGGTGGTTCCGGTGACCGCAAACGCCGAGATCTAGAGGAGCGCCGAGGTGCTATGGACTGGGAGCGCAAGCAACGTCTTCACCTGGTAGTAAAGCGAGAGTCCTCATTCAAAGGGCGTTGCGGGGACCGTGAGCTTGACCGAGAGGGCCGACAGAGACTACTGTGGAGGGTACAGGATCGCCGACTCCCAGGGAACCTGGAGCATGACCTTGCGCCCTTCATCCAACTGTCGTTGCAAAACCTCTTCCCTGGACAACGTATGCAACACCCTGGGTATACAGTATGGTGCAGGCGCTGGCACAGGTTACGGCATAGGCGCTGGGGTCGGGATAGGCGCTGACGTAGGCATAGGCATTGGCGTAAGCACAGGCGCTAGCATAGGCGCTGGCGCAGGCATAGGTGCTGGCGTAAGCACAGGCGATGGTGTAGACATAGGCGCTGGTGTCGGGATAGGCGCTGGCGTAGGTATAGGCGCTGGTGTAGGCACAGGTGCTGGCATAGGCACTGGCGGAGGCATAGGTGCTGGCGTAAGCACAGGCGCTGGTGTAGGCATAGGCGCTGGTGTCGGGATAGTCGCTGGCATCGCAGCAGCACCGGGCGTCAGGAGGGAGTGCAGGAACCTCTGGACTTCCGGATGTGACAAGGCATCTGGATGAAAACAGATCCACGATGGAATCTGAGCGAGGTGGTTCCGGGGACATGCAGTGAAACACGGGCAAAAATACTAATCGACATGGAAAACCACATGGAGGAAGAAAAACCAGCAAGATATAATACCCCCACGGACGCCATGCAGCACTCACACACGATGCGGGCGAACCCACCCCGAAGTGAGAGAACAAAACTACACGAGGTAGCAATGTAAGTGCAGTTAAATGATTACTTACCTTAACATGCACACCTAAGGGATACAAACCATACCTACCCGTGAGGAAACAACTTTATTGAACCACAAAGTAGGTAAACTAAGCAAACCAAACACGTCCGAACAGACGAACGTTAGAAGTAAAAGTGATTTTTGGATTGTTCGCGCTTGCGCGAGTGGGAAGATCACGTCACTTCGGTGACTACATTCGTAGATTACATGAGGTAGCCATCTAGGGAATGGCGAATCAACAACTCTCTGATCTCTTCTAGCGAAGCTTGAGGTAATATGCATAAGACCTATGGTAAGGTAAGTTATAAATCAAGCACATCCTGAAATCTGACTGGGGCAGACTGTACAATGAGGGTAAACAGTGCAGTGATGAGGGTAGACAGCAGAGTGATAAGGGTAGATGGTACAGTAATGAGAGTAGACAGTACAGTGAAGAGGATAGACAGTCCAGTGATGAGGGTAGACAATAAAGTGATGAAGGAAGATGGTACAGTGATGAGGGTAGATGGTACAGCAATGATGGCAGACGGTACAGTAATAAGGGTAGGCAGTACAGTTATGTAATGTACAGTGAGTGAGTGAGTTTAGCTCCATGCCACTCTCAGCAATATTCCAGCTGTATAGTGGCAGTCTGTAATTAATCAAATCTGGACCAGACAACCCAATGATCAAAAACATGAGCATCGACCTGTGCAATTGGGAACTGATGACAGTATCAACCAAGTCAGCAAGTCTGACCATCCAATCCTGTTATCCTATCCACCCCATGCAATGGTCGCCTTTAGAGGCTAGCTTGGGTTGTTGAAGACCCATTCCACACCGATGGTAGATGGTACTGTCATGTGGTTAGACACTACAGTGATAAGGGTAGACACTACAGTACTGATGGTAGACAGTGCTGTGATAAGGTTAGAGGGTACAGCAATGACACGTTAAGAATACAGCAATGACACTTACAAACAATTGGTCGTAACCGCTCCCGTAGATCTGAATTAATGACTTCACTAAGATTGTCTGTGATCACTTCGTCATCATCTGAAGGATCAAGGATAATTCCTCCCACGGTGCCGTCAAGGGCAACATTTACATGTGCACTTTGTAACGAATCTGTTGTAAACGCAACCGGAGTCTGATGTGCAGAAACACTTGCATTCATCCATGACTGATCTCGATGAGGCATCTTGATGACTGTCTTGGGTTTGGAATCTGCACTAGGCATATCAGACACATGGCAAGTACTCACACTCTGATTGGTTGATACAGTATTCCTGTCACATTGAGTCTTTTCTTGCCAGCGTTGCACACGTTCCTCAGCATTCATGGCAGGCTGCAGAGCACCATTGTGTGTGTGCAATATCTTCTCCAGTTGGGAATCATCCCATGGTCTACAAAATACTGTGCCTGCAGTGCTTGCTGTGACAGATGCCGGGGTGTAGGCAGCCAGGTTGTCATACTCAGACACACACTTGACGTTGCGGATGGTGAGGGGGCGGAGTGGGAGGACACTAAACTCTGGATGAGCACATGAGATCATGTCTTGCACTGTTGATGATTCTGACAAACAGGATGTTCTATTGTCTAGTGATGTCTGCTTCTTGTACACAGGGAATTTATTTAGCGGTGGACTTTCCACTTTCCCAGAAGTAGTTTCCAAGTCTTCCAGAGAGAAGAGAGCATCATCAATTCTACTCTCATCCCGCAATTGATGCCTGTCAAATTCAGTAGTTGAAACAGCACTTTTGTTATTGTCTGATGTACGAAATTTCAACATGTCAGTTTTTAACCGAGCAAACCTCTCCTTTAAACTCCTCTGCCTTGTCACCTTGTGGGTCTCCTGCTTTGTGTCTGTTTTCATGCTCTGACTGCGACAAATCGCACGTCTGCTACTCCTGGTCTCAGCAACCTTGATTTCTTGAGTTTTTTCACAACCGAAACTGAAGACAAAACTGCTGGAGTCTGATATCATGTCTGAGGTTGGGACATTCCGTGGTGATAGGATGGTCTCCAGCTTTGGCTGCTGTGATACTTTTGGAACCAGATGGGCTGTAGGAACAATCAACAAATCAGGCCCATTCTTGGGACTGTATGATGGTGCTGAACGTCGCCTGATTCGTACACTAACTGGGTGCCCACAGTTGACAGCATCTGCTGGTTCAGCATAGATGGGTGAATGAACCAGTGTTGATAGAGACGATGTAGATGAAGATTTAATCCGTGACAAATTAGGCAAAGGAGGTGGTTTAGTTTTAGGTGCTGACTTTGAATTGGGTGACTCTTTTCTGGGCACACTCAGTCGTGGGTGCCCCTGGACATCCATCATCTGCTGTTGACACTTCTGAACATGGGACATAGAGTAAGTATCAGCCCTTACACTGTGCCCCAAATTAACTTTCATCGTCAGTTCAGATGACACATGCTTGGACTTTTGGGAAGAACTCATAGCTATAGCCTTGTGGACATTGTTCTTCGGGAGTGATCCTCCACTGGAAGAGAGAGTTGATATCCCTGACTCATTATGGGTTGGGCTGATGTCATTGTGCACCCGCAGAATGTCCTGACCAAACCCATCCTGAGTCTGAGTCCACATGTTGCACTTCATGTTGTTCTTTATACTGTCACTCTCACACATCGAGTTCTTCCAGATGTCCTCATAGTCGCTCATCTTGTCCTCCAAACTGCTCCGGAAGTAGCTTGTCTCTGGGATGTGAAGGAGGTCAAGAGATGTTGTGAAGTAAAGACTTGATTTGCCCTTGTCGGAAGATCGAGGATGAGTGTGTGACCTTTTTGAGACCTGTTCCTTTGAAGCATGTAAGTGGGGTGAGGCCTCACTGTCGTTTCCTGATGGTTTGCTTAATGCAGGTACAGGGTCTTGATGCGAACAACATTCCCTGTCTTTTTCACTTGTCTCCACACTAGTGCCTTCCCCCATCTTTGCTGGTATAGGTGGTGTCTCCTGAGCAATTCGGGCATGTTTCTGATCAATTATAAACTTGGAGAAATCACCCAAGGAAGCAGACGGTACAGCACTCTTCACCTTAAATAAAAACAAAATACTCTAAACAGAAAAAAATTAAATCAATTTAGTTAAATCACCTTAAACTTAATGACTACAAAATATAAATTATATAGATAAATGAAAGAAAGAAGCAGAAAAGGAAACAAAAAGATAGAAGTTGTCCACCTTGGCTGGTAACTCTGGAGGGAAACTGGATGTCGGTCGTGTGATGTTGATTGGCTCACTGCTAGACTTGTGTAAGACTGGTGTCCCAGCCAAGCTGTCAGAACTGTTGTGTCGGGAAACAGGAGACTGCCAGAAGTCTGGTAAGATATGTAATATGCAAACTCACATTCAAAGATTAGTCTTGACATTCAACTCACTGTGTCACTGAATACTGTTTTCAATCTTCCATCAATCTTGAAGTAACAAACTTTATTAATTATTGAAGATAATGGGCATGGGATAGAAAAGCTACTAATATGGAAAGCCTGTTCTATTCTAAGGGAGAAGATTACTGAAATATTACTGAAGACAAAAACAAACAAGAGTCATCAGAAGATGACATATCCCCTGGCCCCAACATATTTGAAAGGACAAATCATCTGACAGTTACTTAATGTTTTTTAAACTAAGTTTGAATCGTTTCAATGGAAATCATGGACAAGAGTCATCAGAAGATGACATGTAGCCCCGGCCCACACACATTTGAAAGGACAAATCATCTGACAGTTACTTAATGTCTTCTTAGATTAAGTTTGAATTGTTTCCATGGAAGTCATGAAGAAATATAAATGCCATATATCTGTAAACAGCAATAGGCACCACTTCAAGATCTGTCTCATATATCTGCCAAGACCTGTTGAAAGACATGAAATGGTTTTCGAGTTGTGCTTTGGAAACGAAGCCCATCCCTCCATTTTGAGACTAAGTCAGAATTGTTTCAGTGGAAACTGGGAAAAATAAAAATGCCAAAACAATGTAAACAGCAAAAGGCACCATGTTGGGGTCTGGCACATATACCGGTATCTACCAAGTTTTGCTGACAGATATTAGGAACATTTTGAGATGTGTTTCAGAAATGAAATACACCTCTCACTTTTGAGACAAAGTTTGAATTGTTTTCATGGAAACCAAGAATGTAAGAACTCACAAAAACCTATAAATACCAAAAGGCACCATTTTAGCTTCTGATTGGTATAGCTACCAAGTTTTGCAGAAAATAAAGAATGGATTTTGTGTTCTGCTCCGGAAACAAAGCCCATCCCTTCATTTTGAGACTAAGTCCGAAACATTTCTATTGAAACCGAGAAAATAATATATCAAGAAAACCTGTAAGTTCCAAAAAAGCTACCACTTCTGACTGATGTATGTAACAAGTTTTGCGAAAAATACTGAATGGTTTTTGAATTCCGCTCCGGAAACGAAGCCCATCCCTCCATTTTCCCCCCATCCCTCCAAGTCTGAAACATTTCCATGGAAACCGAGAAAATAATAAATCATAAAAACCTGTACATAGCAAAAGGCACCATTTTGTGGTCTGCCACAGATTTCTCCCAAGTTTTGCAGTGAAAATATTGAACGTATTTTTAGTTTTGCTCAGGAAACGAAGCTCATCCCTCCATTTTGAGATTAAATCTGAAACGTTTCTATGGAAACAGAGAAAACAATTATTCACAAAAAGCTGTAAAGGGCAAAAGGCACCACTTTGGGATCTACCACACATATCAACCAAATGTAAGTGTTGCTGATAGATATTACAAAGTTTTTGAGATGTGCTCTGTAAACGAAACACCCCTCTCACTTTTGAGACAAAGTCTGAAACGTTTCCATGGAAACTGAAAAAATGATAAATCGCAAATACCTATACTTAGCAAAAGCACCACTTTAGGTTCTGGTTCGTATTTCTACCAAATTTTGCAGAAAAATATTGCTAAAAAGGCATGTTTGCAAAAGTTGAACTTTGAACTCACCTTGACCTAAGAGTGCAAGGGAAGACAATTCTTTAGGTGACCTTGCTCTCATGATGACCGCTGGAAGGACAAGCAGCTCAGAGAGCTCTTCCCTGTGGACACACCATACCACCATCAATGAATTTTGCTTTAACAAACTTCAAAGTAATATCATTAAGTTGAATATTCTGTGATGAAATGTTACTTGTTTGTTCATGTACCATGCTGATAGAGAAAATACTTCAGAGAATTCAGTTCTCAAAGATGATATAATGACTACTCAACACACTTTCAAGTGCTGAATCCATAATAAATGTAAACCAATAGCTTTGAAGTTTGTATTTTGGCACATAATATGTTTAAGCTGATTTCAACATTTCAGTGTTGGCTAGTGAGATGAGAATAGGGCTGCATGTACTGACTTGCAGCAGATGTAGAACTCAATGAGGTAAGGTATGGATGAGAAGTAGTGGGCAGAGCCTTGCAGCCTCAGTCCATGGCTGGTACTCTCGATGATGTAGTGGTCAACACTGGAGCAGTTCTCCTGCTGATGCTGCACTGACAATGCCAGGGAGTCACGCTGACTAGACCGACGCACCACAAAAGACTGGAACACATTGTCACATCAACCTCAGTTCAAACCATTTATTTTGAAAACAAGGACAAACAATCTGTCTTGGACCTTGTTCAGTACCATGTATGTCTCCCTTGTACTAACAACATCTGTACTGGACCTTATTCAGTTCCGTGCATGACATGAACATGTCTCTCTCTTACAGCCATGCTGGGACAAGGACCTGGTCACTATCTTCTGCTGCATTGAGGTTCCCACGAAATACAAGGCGATACTGTACACAGCACTGGGCATGACGTACAATGCCCCAAAGTCTAAATCTTTTCTGTCAGGATACAACACAAGCCTATTTCAATCCCTGTCTCTAAGACACAAATTCTCCTCTTCTACCCATTATTGGGTTTTTTTTGCAACATATCCCCCTTGCTCTGATCATCTCTTTACTTCATCTACACCTACACAACTTGAACCAGACATACCCTAGTCCTTCTGTCCATCTATTTACTTCATCTACACCTACACAACTTGAACCAGACATACCCTAGTCCTTCTGTCCATCTATTTACTTCATCTACACCTACATAACTTGAACCAGACATATCCTAGTCCTTCTGTCCATCTATTTACTTCATCTACACCTACACAACTTGAACCAGACATATCCTAGTCCATCTGTCCATCTATTTACTTCATCTACGCCTACATAACTTGAACCAGACATACCCTAGTCCTTCTGTCCATCTGTTTACTTCATCTACGCCTACACAACTTGAACCAGACATACCCTAGTCCTTCTGTCCATCTGTTTACTTCATCTACACCTACACAACTTGAACCAGACATACCCTAGTCCTTCTGTCCATCTGTTTACTTCATCTACACCTACACAACTTGAACCAGACATACCCTAGTCCTTCTGTCCATCTATTTACTTCATCTACACCTACACAACTTGAACCAGACATACCCTAGTCCTTCTGTCCATGTATTTACTTCATCTACACCTACACAACTTGAACCAGACATACCCTAGTCCTTCTGTCCATCTCTTTACTTCATCTACACCTACACAACTTGAACCAGACATACCCTAGTCCTTCTGTCCATCTGTTTACTTCATCTACACCTACACAACTTGAACCAGACATACCCTAGTCCTTCTGTCCATCTATTTACTTCATCTACACCTACACAACTTGAACCAGACATACCCTAGTCCTTCTGTCCATCTGTTTACTTCATCTACACCTACACAACTTGAACCAGACATACCCTAGTCCTTCTGTCCATCTGTTTACTTCATCTACACCTACACAACTTGAACCAGACATACCCTAGTCCTTCTGTCCATCTCTTTACTTCATCTACACCTACACAACTTGAACCAGACATACCCTAGTCCTTCTGTCCATCTGTTTACTTCATCTACACCTACACAACTTGAACCAGACATACCCTAGTCCTTCTGTCCATCTGTTTACTTCATCTACACCTACATAACTTGAACCAGACATACCCTAGTCCTTCTGTTTACTTCATCTACACCTACACAACTTGAACCAGACATACCCTAGTCCTTCTGTCCATCTGTTCACTTCATCTACACCTACACAACTTGAACCAGACATACCCTAGTCCTTCTGTCCATCTGTTTACTTCATCTACACCTACACAACTTGAACCAGACATACCCTAGTCCTTCTGTCCATCTATTTACTTCATCTACACCTACATAACTTGAACCAGACATACCCTAGTCCTTCTGTCCATCTGTTTACTTCATCTACGCCTACACAACTTGAACCAGACATACCCTAGTCCTTCTGTCCATCTGTTTACTTCATCTACACCTACATAACTTGAACCAGACATACCCTAGTCCTTCTGTCCATCTGTTTACTTCATCTACACCTACACAACTTGAACCAGACATACCCTAGTCCTTCTGTCCATCTATTTACTTCATCTACACCTACATAACTTGAACCAGACATACCCTAGTCCTTCTGTCCATCTGTTTACTTCATCTACGCCTACACAACTTGAACCAGACATACCCTAGTCCTTCTGTCCATCTGTTTACTTCATCTACACCTACATAACTTGAACCAGACATACCCTAGTCCTTCTGTCCATCTGTTTACTTCATCTACACCTACACAACTTGAACCAGACATACCCTAGTCCTTCTGTCCATCTATTTACTTCATCTACACCTACATAACTTGAACCAGACATACCCTAGTCCTTCTGTCCATCTGTTTACTTCAGACATACCCTAGTCCTTCTGTCCATCTATTTACTTCATTTACACCTACACAACTTGAACCAGACATACCCTAGTCCTTCTGTCCATCTATTTACTTCATTTACACCTACACAACTTGAACCAGACATACCCTAGTCCTTCTGTCCATCTATTTACTTCATCTACACCTACACAACTTGAACCAGACATACCCTAGTCCTTCTGTCCATCTATTTACTTCATCTACACCTACACAACTTGAACCAGACATACCCTAGTCCTTCTGTCCATCTATTTACTTCATCTACACCTACATAACTTGAACCAGACATATCCTAGTCCATCTGTCCATCTATTTACTTCATCTACGCCTACATAACTTGAACCAGACATACCCTAGTCCTTCTGTCCATCTATTTACTTCATCTACACCTACATAACTTGAACCAGACATATCCTAGTCCTTCTGTCCATCTATTTACTTCATCTACACCTACACAACTTGAACCAGACATACCCTAGTCCTTCTGTCCATCTATTTACTTCATCTACACCTACATAACTTGAACCAGACATACCCTAGTCCTTCTGTCCATCTATTTACTTCATCTACACCTACATAACTTGAACCAGACATACCCTAGTCCTTCTGTCCATCTATTTACTTCATCTACACCTACATAACTTGAACCAGACATATCCTAGTCCATCTGTCCATCTATTTACTTCATCTACGCCTACATAACTTGAACCAGACATATCCTAGTCCTTCTGTCCATCTATTTACTTCATCTACACCTACACAACTTGAACCAGACATACCCTAGTCCATCTGTCCATCTATTTACTTCATCTACACCTACACAACTTGAACCAGACATACCCTAGTCCTTCTGTCCATCTATTTACTTCATCTACACCTACACAACTTGAACCAGACATATCCTAGTCCTTCTGTCCATCTATTTACTTCATCTACACCTACACAACTTGAACCAGACATACCCTAGTCCTTCTGTCCATCTATTTACTTCATCTACACCTACACAACTTGAACCAGACATACCCTAGTCCTTCTGTCCATCTATTTACTTCATCTACACCTACACAACTTGAACCAGACATACCCTAGTCCTTCTGTCCATCTACTTCATCTACACCTACACAATTTGAACCAGACATACCCTAGTCCTTCTGTCCATCTATTTACTTCATCTACATCTACACATCTCTTGTTTTGCCCGAATAACTGCATTTGTGGTTTTTGTTTTTGGAGGGACAGGTTTTACTTTCCGTTAGTAAGACTGCTTCCCAAGCTTTACTTTTCGTTAGTAAGACTGCAGGATTAGAACCGCAATTCTCTCATCTGTAGGCAGATGCATTACCGCAGAGCCACCAGGCAGACGAAGGTGCAGGGGTTAAATTATCTACTTATAGTTACTGTCTTTAAATTATTTCACGCGCGCTTCAGTTATTGTTATGTAGCTTCATCAAATGATCATCTACATTGTAATTACCCATCATTGACAGTATATATATATTAGAGAAAACACTTCTCGGTTTTGGCAGACAATGTGAAACCATCGAGGCTCCGTCCTCAGGATTTCCCTCCTCCTCCGGTTTTAAATTGTCTGCCAAAACCTCGGAGGTGTGTTTTCTCCTATACATATCCTGGTCCCTCTCTCCATCTCTTTATTTCACCTACACCTACATAACTTGAACCAGACATATCCTGGTCCCTCTGTCGACTTCTCACCTACACTAGTGGAACCAAACATACCCCGGTCTCTCTGTCCTTGAGGAGATGGACAGCACCTGATCGGCCAATGTCTGGAAGCAGCCATATTGTATGTGTCTTTGACAGTCTCTCCAAAAGGCTGATTGACCGTTGATCGACATCTGCTACTTTGTCAGACAAAGGAGATGCGGTCCTCACCTCATGCTTGAAGAAATAACAAAAGAAATTTGGAACAACAAGAATTGAAGTAGTATAGGGAATGATAGTTCTGGACCACTTTCAAGAAATGTCTCTACAAAGCCTTATTTACTAAATAAGGCTTTGGTTGGGCCATTAGCTCTTGCTACTATTACCCCTACTACAAAAAAGTTGGCGGTAATTACTGTGCCTTGGTAGGAGGTAACACTGTGCCGTACGGTACGATCAATAATTCTTCTCTTACAAACCCCCTACCCGGCCCATCCCTCAAGTAGTATAAGTTGGGTTCGTCGGCTTTTATATCCACTTTATCTATGTTGTAAGTTTTGACTGACCATATAGGATCGGTGGCTCGCTTACGGCTATCGCCCTCGTGTTCCCCCGGCTGGTATAGATACCTCACTAGGGCCCTATCTGGTATCTGTTTCTCCTTCCCACGCAATGGAGCGGCCGACTCTGCAACTATTGATTTTAGTTTGATAGCGTCTGCCGGTTTCTTACCGGTGAGACGGGTGACTTCATGGTTGATTGCCGACACCACCTTGGGTAACCTCGTGACCCATTCAGTCGATCGTTTTCCAGGGGTGGCCATCTCCCTAGCATACTGATAGCCGAACAAGCGCTCAGCCAAAGTCCTATTAAATCTCTCAACTATGGCTTGGCTGCGATGGGCTCCGGCCGTGCCACGCCTGACCTTTGTATCGTGTTTGGCTAGCAGTTGTGACACGGCACCCATGAACTCCCGTCCGGGGTCAACTTGCAGCTCTGTTGGCCACGTCAGCGGGCTGCGTTTGTATATGCGTTCGAATCCTCTGGCTACCTGGGCCGAATCTTTCGTGGTCAAGGGTTCGGCTTCCTTGTAACGACTGGCTACATCCACTACGGTTAAGGCATACTTGTACCTCTTATCGTGGGGTAGGAACAGTAGGTCTGCCTGGTGAATGCTATTAGGTATGTTAATACCGAACCTCCTTCTAGGCACGTAGCGTGGTGCCGGCAAATAGATCTGCCACAGGGCTTGTTTTTCAAGCCACGCTTTGGCTTCCTCCGGGGGTACTCGCGCTAGTTTAGCTAGCTTATCTACTGCGTTAGCTCCTTTCCAGTACCCACGCGGGCTGTAGTAAATAGCCTCAAATTTTTTCATGTCCATACGCGTATGTGTTTATACCATCAATAGCTATCCAACGTTTCGTGTCCATAGGCGATAGGGACGTCTTGTTTATAGTCAGTCCGTATATCTTATGCCCATCACTTCTAAGTGTGTTCATTTTATGCCTAAAGGTACGGGTCTTGAACAGGGCTTCCTTGAATCTGGCGTGTTTGATGTGTTGTTTCACCACATACTTCTTAACCCCCTTAGCCTTCCGGATCTCACTATTGTCGGCTTTCAGTATGGAGTACATCTTAGGTCTCAAACCTATGTACTCGGCTATGGGCGTGCCAGCACACTCGTCCTTCATCTTACCTAGGACCTTTTTATTTACAGTACTGTGTAGGGTATGGGTCTTAGGGTAGTCGCTGGTGTCGTATAAATCGAGGTGTTTTTTCATGTCCTCGTACACGTCCTCGGTTCGAATCTCCATCAGCAGGGAATCCGTGTCAGTGTACAGCACTTCACACCTGTCGCCGTACTGTTTCTTGAGCTCGTTGTAGTAAAAGTCGTACATCAGGTGTTTGGATAAATCGAGGATGCTCATCCCCACGTAAACAGGCCGGTTGAATTTTATGTGGCTTTTCTTCATGTGTATGGCAACCAGGTTGTCTGTAAATATTTTATTACGGTTGAATGCCGGACTGGCTATCAATTTCCTGAGCTTGTCTTCCTCACTAGATCTAACCAACTTCACGGTTACGCGTTTCCTCAGGTTTTCCATAGTCTTACCAAACACCGAGTTATTCATGAGCTTGTAGAGATTTTTCTCAAAATCACTGGTGGCTTTTTTTCGTAGGTCTGTGTTCATTCTGATGTAGGGCTCCATCCATGGACTCTGGTCGAACATGAGCACCCTGTGTATTTTGGTCAGCCTCATACCCAACGACAGGTACAGCTGTAGGTTGCGATAGTGAACGATGTACTTGGTCTTATTCATTAAGTTAGGCACGAGTTTTTCAACGTCTGTCACACGCCCACCTGACAAGTTATGTTGGTACTCAGACATCCAGTCTGGGTTAACCCTCATACGTTCGGGGGCCAGGGGGTAGCTGTTGTGCGATGTGTGTAATTCCTTGGGATACTCTAAGTCAACCTCGAGGATATACCCTTTGTTCGAATCTGGTGCAACCCCCATAACATCAACGTGGGGTACCCATTCGAATCCCCCTGTAGGTAGATACTGGCTCATGGCCCAGCCGTACAGGTTGTTTGCGTCGAGGTAGAGAATGTGATTGGTTGGTTTGTTAGGATCGTAACCTTTCACGTATTGATTATTTGCTTTCGCGTATCGTTTGGATGCCATGGAAATCCCACCTCGCAAGCCTTTCTCAATGAATAGGTGCATGTCGTAATCTGTGAGCAATTCCAAATTAACTCCGGTCTTTTTAAGCAAGGCGTCCCACGACAGACCTGGGCTGGTGTAATACCATGCGGGGTCGAGTTTATACTGCTTGAAACAGGTCCGCCTGAACCTCTCAAACACGTCGGCTAACAGCAGTACATCTGTCCTCAAGTACAGGTCGTGATAATCACCCAGGTTCTTACAACCCAGTTTATTCCATACGTTAGTCGCGTGCGAGTAATCATCTCGTGAGACGGACGCCTCATTCAGCTTGCTATAAAAGCAGTCAATAGGGGGTAGTCTGGTCTCGGTGAACTTAGCCCAACTATCCATGTACTCATAGGGGTACACACCCTTCCTCATAAGCAGGGGTCTAGTCTCGGCGTCTGTGTATCGATCGGTGATAGGGAAGGTATTGTTGGCCTTGACCAGACTGTCGAGTGACGACAGGAGGAACTGAAACGAGTCAATGAACCTAAGTCCGTTTAAGCTGAAGGAGATGTATCTCTCCATGTTGTTGGGGATGCACGTTATATTACCATCGATTTTCGCGATGGCCTGCATGATCAAGTGTGAGTCGTACCCTCTCAAGTTGTGAAAGACAACGGGGATGTTTATTGTCTTAGGGTTGATTTTAAGCTTGAGGTTGCACGCGTTGTGAGCGGCGCCTCTATACTTACCAGTTATGTGGCAGTGATCTCTCACCGAATCACCGTTAAGTGGTGAGTCGCACACGTGACAGTTAGTGCTACTAGCGTGAGCTAGCCTGTCGGCTAGGGTCATACGCATGGGAGCGATTCTATACAATGCATTCCTAATAATTTTTTCTTCCTCCTGCAAACACTTTAGAAACCTTTCAGCCGCGTCAGGGCCCCTATACACTACCGGAGCTTTCGTTTCCCCGTCACAACGGACGACAATGTATCCAAACGAACAGGCTTTATGCTCTTGTGTCTTGTGGGTGAAGCTACCCCCACTAGGGGGTGTGGGGGAATCCCCACCCACAACTAAGGCTTCGAAGTCGGCGTATATGATATAAGGTACAGACATTTGGTTCTTGTGGTTACTGAATTTTAGGATATTTTCACCTTCCTTAGGCATGTCGACTCGTATGGCCGTCTGCCCCACACCTTGACAATCATCCCGGTGGGATTCTAATAAATCAGCTCGACTGAAACCGTGTAGGCATCGTACACAAAAGTGTTTTTCCCCAACGTGTTTCGACTGGTCGTGCAACAACCGGCTGAGATGTTTTATCCACGTGTAGTGATACTTTTCACCTCGCTGGATCATGAATATATTGATAACTTGGCGATCCTTCACCGGGCTTACCCTGTGTACTATTGTTGTGTTACCTTCGTGCCCAAAGACATTTATAGCCAGATTATTCTGTTTTTCTACTTTAGTGATCTGGGATATGGGGGTGGGTTCATCTATACCATCCCAATTAAGCCCATCATCTTGGGGATAGCTAGAAAGCCTATCTGAATGAGTGCCAGCTGGAAATAAGGCTGACCTGATAGCTAACCTCAGGCAATCGTTTCCTCTATTCTTAACGTTTACTATGGCATGTTTGTTCCTATAGTAGGGAGGCAAGGCTAGGTATGACCCGCCTCTGAACGGTACGTAGTTAGCTATGTCTAGATAGACATTATCGATTTTATCTACAGCCCACCCGGACCCCAAGTGTGTGTAGCGTTCTAGGTATTCTCGTATCTGCTGAAAACTTGTATCGATTGATGCGTCAATGGTCTCTGCATGTGTGACGACCTCTTGTTGACCTCGGAAGTAAGGCTGAACATACTCAGTGGTACTCCCAACCTGCTTATCGAGCGACATTTTCACTGTGATCTGAAACTTGATACTTCCTAGATTATTTAGTTCCTGGTTGACCTTATCAGCTATCAGAGGCTTGATATCTATAATGTCTATGTTTCTATCAACGTGCATGCGCCAACCTCTCAAATAATTACCTACGGCGTGCTCAGTGCACACGAACTGTAGGTCAATAGCTCTATTCTGTCGTAATAATTCTACAAGCTGTGGTTTTCTCATACGGGAATACCCGCCTAAACCCAAATCGTGTGCCTCGGCTTTCAGTTGTTTTACAGTGGGAGGTTTTGCTACAGGGGCATGTGATAACAATGCGGTTAACCCGGCTCTCCCCAGGTTTGAATAACCCGTGTGTCCAAGCTGTTTTGCTTGAGCTTTTAATTGTTTTACCGTAGGAGGGGCTTCTAAACCTAGTAATCTCAACAATGCTGACTTCCGCATTCTAGAATACCCGATAACACCTCTCTGTTTTGCGACCCTCTTGAGCTCGCTTACAGTAGACATCGTGTTTACACCTAAGAGAACTAATGTCTAATTGGTTCACAGTAAGGGGAGGTAACTCTTAAGTGGCTATCTTGAGCAGTCGCCTACGTTCTTTTATGTAGCCTTTTTTATTCTCGTAGATGAGTTGATGTCTGACTACGTTCGCTCCGTGAGCTTTACATAGACAGTAGTGTCCTTTAACCCCGATACCACACACAGAACACGTGTAGTTAGGACTTCCCATATGGAAACAACAGAACCCCTGATTCCTGCATTTCCTACCACAGGCCTCGGTCTTCCCCATAAGTATGTATTCGCATCGGTATGGAACGGGTCTCATGTTTACTTATATAGGTATTTTAGTTTAATTGCTTCGCAACCAACGCAGTAGCTGCTATACCCAACACTATGAAGCCCAGTTCACGATTTATTTGTCCCTTGGATGGTGTGTAGTACTGAGCGAGTGTGGGTTTATTGAGCGGTTCCAATTGTTTACCAGTTAGTAGGTAGTATTCTTTCATTGCTTCATCGACATCGTAGAATGTTTTAATGGCATGGTTTTCACGCTTGAGTTGTTCGTTAATAAAATCGATCCTCTGGAGGCGTTTTTTAACGTACTCGTCCTGTGCTCTTTGTAATTTCTCAGTAGCGAGATCGTGTCGCTTCCTTTCTTCCTGTATTTCAGCCGCGTGATCATCTCGTAGTTTCGAGAAGAGGAAATTACTCCCGGAAAATGCCAGGGCATTCACTAACGCCCCACCAACCATCATAGCTATCGTGGCCATCCCTATATTTATTTCATTATATTATCAGGTATTATTCCTTGTTTTACTAGGATGTCTTTTGTGGCCATCGCCATACCAAGGTTCATTATGAGCATACCCATATCCTGCAGGTTGAAATCTAGCTTGATAGTTGGTTGTTTAAGCACCATTTTAGTCAACCGAGCGTACCCTACTGCTAGACTGGCGACCACTGTGGCGTGGTATGCGTCGTTGACGAACGTTTTCCCCTCAGACATTATGTATATGATATAAAATATTAAAATTATAACATGATATGCGGGTCGACGGTGGGGGTACCCCCCACACCCCCAACAGTGGGGGTTACCACCTCAGGTACCACCTCACGGTGAGGGTTTCCCTCACGTGTATATAACCACGAGATAGCCAAGGCAGCAGTTACACCTACAGCCAACAACAGTCGGGTTGGGTTGGTCACTTTATGTTGGTTACACCACCGTTTTTTACCGGCAGCTACTCTCTTAGGATTCTTCTGTCTGGTTACTGTTGAAGTGGTCTCCACCGTCACCTCGGGACTCACTGGTTCCGTCACCTCGGGACTCACTGGGGTTTCCTGTGCAGCATCCATCTATACTATTATTATTATTCTTTCTCTCAAATTGACAATGTTTTGCCGTGATAATCGCCGCCGTCACTGGAGCCAACAACATACCATATTTGTGGTACAGCCCGCAGCTGATAGAGCTCACGGCGTGTTCGATAAAAGGGTCTTTCTCGAGGTCCTCCCACAGGTAAAGTCGGCGCTCTGGTGGAATGGGAAGGAAGTGTGATACAATACCGGTGTATATCTGGGTCATAGCCGATCCTATTGTCTTTGTCATTTCTGCTCCGAGCCGGGACTCGTATCTAGCGTACAGCTTATCGATTTCTTCGGCTGACATTTTGTGAATTTTATCCGGGGTGTAGTCTCCAAAGTAATGTTTGGCTTTGCCGCCAACAGCCAACGCCACCAGTTTCTCTCGCTTGGGGGAATCCCCAGTGGGGGAACCCTCCAACGACAATTGTTCGAGCAATTCCTCACACTCCATCTTATAATATAACAAGTAAGATTTAGTTTTAACTATATAATACCCGATACAGACAAAACACAGAGAAATGAAAGTTAAGTTGCACACGACAAATACTTCAAATATCATAGCTTTGCTTAGCTTTGCTTAGCTTTGCTTAGCTTTGCTTAGGAGACTACACCCCGGATAAAATTCACAAAATGTCAGCCGAAGAAATCGATAAGCTGTACGCTAGATACGAGTCCCGGCTCGGAGCAGAAATGACAAAGACAATAGGATCGGCTATGACCCAGATATACACCGGTATTGTATCACACTTCCTTCCCATTCCACCAGAGCGCCGACTTTACCTGTGGGAGGACCTCGAGAAAGACCCTTTTATCGAACACGCCGTGAGCTCTATCAGCTGCGGGCTGTACCACAAATATGGTATGTTGTTGGCTCCAGTGACGGCGGCGATTATCACGGCAAAACATTGTCAATTTGAGAGAAAGAATAATAATAATAGTATAGATGGATGCTGCACAGGAAACCCCAGTGAGCCCCGAGGTGACGGAACCAGTGAGTCCCGAGGTGACGGTGGAGACCACTTCAACAGTAACCAGACAGAAGAATCCTAAGAGAGTAGCTGCCGGTAAAAAACGGTGGTGTAACCAACATAAAGTGACCAACCCAACCCGACTGTTGTTGGCTGTAGGTGTAACTGCTGCCTTGGCTATCTCGTGGTTATATACACGTGAGGGAAACCCTCACCGTGAGGTGGTACCTGAGGTGGTAACCCCCACTGTTGGGGGTGTGGGGGGTACCCCCACCGTCGACCCGCATATCATGTTATAATTTTAATATTTTATATCATATACATAATGTCTGAGGGGAAAACGTTCGTCAACGACGCATACCACGCCACAGTGGTCGCCAGTCTAGCAGTAGGGTACGCTCGGTTGACTAAAATGGTGCTTAAACAACCAACTATCAAGCTAGATTTCAACCTGCAGGATATGGGTATGCTCATAATGAACCTTGGTATGGCGATGGCCACAAAAGACATCCTAGTAAAACAAGGAATAATACCTGATAATATAATGAAATAAATATAGGGATGGCCACGATAGCTATGATGGTTGGTGGGGCGTTAGTGAATGCCCTGGCATTTTCCGGGAGTAATTTCCTCTTCTCGAAACTACGAGATGATCACGCGGCTGAAATACAGGAAGAAAGGAAGCGACACGATCTCGCTACTGAGAAATTACAAAGAGCACAGGACGAGTACGTTAAAAAACGCCTCCAGAGGATCGATTTTATTAACGAACAACTCAAGCGTGAAAACCATGCCATTAAAACATTCTACGATGTCGATGAAGCAATGAAAGAATACTACCTACTAACTGGTAAACAATTGGAACCGCTCAATAAACCCACACTCGCTCAGTACTACACACCATCCAAGGGACAAATAAATCGTGAACTGGGCTTCATAGTGTTGGGTATAGCAGCTACTGCGTTGGTTGCGAAGCAATTAAACTAAAATACCTATATAAGTAAACATGAGACCCGTTCCATACCGATGCGAATACATACTTATGGGGAAGACCGAGGCCTGTGGTAGGAAATGCAGGAATCAGGGGTTCTGTTGTTTCCATATGGGAAGTCCTAACTACACGTGTTCTGTGTGTGGTATCGGGGTTAAAGGACACTACTGTCTATGTAAAGCTCACGGAGCGAACGTAGTCAGACATCAACTCATCTACGAGAATAAAAAAGGCTACATAAAAGAACGTAGGCGACTGCTCAAGATAGCCACTTAAGAGTTACCTCCCCTTACTGTGAACCAATTAGACATTAGTTCTCTTAGGTGTAAACACGATGTCTACTGTAAGCGAGCTCAAGAGGGTCGCAAAACAGAGAGGTGTTATCGGGTATTCTAGAATGCGGAAGTCAGCATTGTTGAGATTACTAGGTTTAGAAGCCCCTCCTACGGTAAAACAATTAAAAGCTCAAGCAAAACAGCTTGGACACACGGGTTATTCAAACCTGGGGAGAGCCGGGTTAACCGCATTGTTATCACATGCCCCTGTAGCAAAACCTCCCACTGTAAAACAACTGAAAGCCGAGGCACACGATTTGGGTTTAGGCGGGTATTCCCGTATGAGAAAACCACAGCTTGTAGAATTATTACGACAGAATAGAGCTATTGACCTACAGTTCGTGCGCACTGAGCACGCCGTAGGTAATTATTTGAGAGGTTGGCGCATGCACGTTGATAGAAACATAGACATTATAGATATCAAGCCTCTGATAGCTGATAAGGTCAACCAGGAACTAAATAATCTAGGAAGTATCAAGTTTCAGATCACAGTGAAAATGTCGCTCGATAAGCAGGTTGGGAGTACCACTGAGTATGTTCAGCCTTACTTCCGAGGTCAACAAGAGGTCGTCACACATGCAGAGACCATTGACGCATCAATCGATACAAGTTTTCAGCAGATACGAGAATACCTAGAACGCTACACACACTTGGGGTCCGGGTGGGCTGTAGATAAAATCGATAATGTCTATCTAGACATAGCTAACTACGTACCGTTCAGAGGCGGGTCATACCTAGCCTTGCCTCCCTACTATAGGAACAAACATGCCATAGTAAACGTTAAGAATAGAGGAAACGATTGCCTGAGGTTAGCTATCAGGTCAGCCTTATTTCCAGCTGGCACTCATTCAGATAGGCTTTCTAGCTATCCCCAAGATGATGGGCTTAATTGGGATGGTATAGATGAACCCACCCCCATATCCCAGATCACTAAAGTAGAAAAACAGAATAATCTGGCTATAAATGTCTTTGGGCACGAAGGTAACACAACAATAGTACACAGGGTAAGCCCGGTGAAGGATCGCCAAGTTATCAATATATTCATGATCCAGCGAGGTGAAAAGTATCACTACACGTGGATAAAACATCTCAGCCGGTTGTTGCACGACCAGTCGAAACACGTTGGGGAAAAACACTTTTGTGTACGATGCCTACACGGTTTCAGTCGAGCTGATTTATTAGAATCCCACCGGGATGATTGTCAAGGTGTGGGGCAGACGGCCATACGAGTCGACATGCCTAAGGAAGGTGAAAATATCCTAAAATTCAGTAACCACAAGAACCAAATGTCTGTACCTTATATCATATACGCCGACTTCGAAGCCTTAGTTGTGGGTGGGGATTCCCCCACACCCCCTAGTGGGGGTAGCTTCACCCACAAGACACAAGAGCATAAAGCCTGTTCGTTTGGATACATTGTCGTCCGTTGTGACGGGGAAACGAAAGCTCCGGTAGTGTATAGGGGCCCTGACGCGGCTGAAAGGTTTCTAAAGTGTTTGCAGGAGGAAGAAAAAATTATTAGGAATGCATTGTATAGAATCGCTCCCATGCGTATGACCCTAGCCGACAGGCTAGCTCACGCTAGTAGCACTAACTGTCACGTGTGCGACTCACCACTTAACGGTGATTCGGTGAGAGATCACTGCCACATAACTGGTAAGTATAGAGGCGCCGCTCACAACGCGTGCAACCTCAAGCTTAAAATCAACCCTAAGACAATAAACATCCCCGTTGTCTTTCACAACTTGAGAGGGTACGACTCACACTTGATCATGCAGGCCATCGCGAAAATCGATGGTAATATAACGTGCATCCCCAACAACATGGAGAGATACATCTCCTTCAGCTTAAACGGACTTAGGTTCATTGACTCGTTTCAGTTCCTCCTGTCGTCACTCGACAGTCTGGTCAAGGCCAACAATACCTTCCCTATCACCGATCGATACACAGACGCCGAGACTAGACCCCTGCTTATGAGGAAGGGTGTGTACCCCTATGAGTACATGGATAGTTGGGCTAAGTTCACCGAGACCAGACTACCCCCTATTGACTGCTTTTATAGCAAGCTGAATGAGGCGTCCGTCTCACGAGATGATTACTCGCACGCGACTAACGTATGGAATAAACTGGGTTGTAAGAACCTGGGTGATTATCACGACCTGTACTTGAGGACAGATGTACTGCTGTTAGCCGACGTGTTTGAGAGGTTCAGGCGGACCTGTTTCAAGCAGTATAAACTCGACCCCGCATGGTATTACACCAGCCCAGGTCTGTCGTGGGACGCCTTGCTTAAAAAGACCGGAGTTAATTTGGAATTGCTCACAGATTACGACATGCACCTATTCATTGAGAAAGGCTTGCGAGGTGGGATTTCCATGGCATCCAAACGATACGCGAAAGCAAATAATCAATACGTGAAAGGTTACGATCCTAACAAACCAACCAATCACATTCTCTACCTCGACGCAAACAACCTGTACGGCTGGGCCATGAGCCAGTATCTACCTACAGGGGGATTCGAATGGGTACCCCACGTTGATGTTATGGGGGTTGCACCAGATTCGAACAAAGGGTATATCCTCGAGGTTGACTTAGAGTATCCCAAGGAATTACACACATCGCACAACAGCTACCCCCTGGCCCCCGAACGTATGAGGGTTAACCCAGACTGGATGTCTGAGTACCAACATAACTTGTCAGGTGGGCGTGTGACAGACGTTGAAAAACTCGTGCCTAACTTAATGAATAAGACCAAGTACATCGTTCACTATCGCAACCTACAGCTGTACCTGTCGTTGGGTATGAGGCTGACCAAAATACACAGGGTGCTCATGTTCGACCAGAGTCCATGGATGGAGCCCTACATCAGAATGAACACAGACCTACGAAAAAAAGCCACCAGTGATTTTGAGAAAAATCTCTACAAGCTCATGAATAACTCGGTGTTTGGTAAGACTATGGAAAACCTGAGGAAACGCGTAACCGTGAAGTTGGTTAGATCTAGTGAGGAAGACAAGCTCAGGAAATTGATAGCCAGTCCGGCATTCAACCGTAATAAAATATTTACAGACAACCTGGTTGCCATACACATGAAGAAAAGCCACATAAAATTCAACCGGCCTGTTTACGTGGGGATGAGCATCCTCGATTTATCCAAACACCTGATGTACGACTTTTACTACAACGAGCTCAAGAAACAGTATGGCGACAGGTGTGAAGTGCTGTACACTGACACGGATTCCCTGCTGATGGAGATTCGAACCGAGGACGTGTACGAGGACATGAAAAAACACCTCGATTTATACGACACCAGCGACTACCCTAAGACCCATACCCTACACAGTACTGTAAATAAAAAGGTCCTAGGTAAGATGAAGGACGAGTGTGCTGGCACGCCCATAGCCGAGTACATAGGTTTGAGACCTAAGATGTACTCCATACTGAAAGCCGACAATAGTGAGATCCGGAAGGCTAAGGGGGTTAAGAAGTATGTGGTGAAACAACACATCAAACACGCCAGATTCAAGGAAGCCCTGTTCAAGACCCGTACCTTTAGGCATAAAATGAACACACTTAGAAGTGATGGGCATAAGATATACGGACTGACTATAAACAAGACGTCCCTATCGCCTATGGACACGAAACGTTGGATAGCTATTGATGGTATAAACACATACGCGTATGGACATGAAAAAATTTGAGGCTATTTACTACAGCCCGCGTGGGTACTGGAAAGGAGCTAACGCAGTAGATAAGCTAGCTAAACTAGCGCGAGTACCCCCGGAGGAAGCCAAAGCGTGGCTTGAAAAACAAGCCCTGTGGCAGATCTATTTGCCGGCACCACGCTACGTGCCTAGAAGGAGGTTCGGTATTAACATACCTAATAGCATTCACCAGGCAGACCTACTGTTCCTACCCCACGATAAGAGGTACAAGTATGCCTTAACCGTAGTGGATGTAGCCAGTCGTTACAAGGAAGCCGAACCCTTGACCACGAAAGATTCGGCCCAGGTAGCCAGAGGATTCGAACGCATATACAAACGCAGCCCGCTGACGTGGCCAACAGAGCTGCAAGTTGACCCCGGACGGGAGTTCATGGGTGCCGTGTCACAACTGCTAGCCAAACACGATACAAAGGTCAGGCGTGGCACGGCCGGAGCCCATCGCAGCCAAGCCATAGTTGAGAGATTTAATAGGACTTTGGCTGAGCGCTTGTTCGGCTATCAGTATGCTAGGGAGATGGCCACCCCTGGAAAACGATCGACTGAATGGGTCACGAGGTTACCCAAGGTGGTGTCGGCAATCAACCATGAAGTCACCCGTCTCACCGGTAAGAAACCGGCAGACGCTATCAAACTAAAATCAATAGTTGCAGAGTCGGCCGCTCCATTGCGTGGGAAGGAGAAACAGATACCAGATAGGGCCCTAGTGAGGTATCTATACCAGCCGGGGGAACACGAGGGCGATAGCCGTAAGCGAGCCACCGATCCTATATGGTCAGTCAAAACTTACAACATAGATAAAGTGGATATAAAAGCCGACGAACCCAACTTATACTACTTGAGGGATGGGCCGGGTAGGGGGTTTGTAAGAGAAAAATTATTGATCGTACCGTACGGCACAGTGTTACCTCCTACCAAGGCACAGTAATTACCGCCAACTTTTTTGTAGTAGGGGTAATAGTAGCAAGAGCTAATGGCCCAACCAAAGCCTTATTTAGTAAATAAGGCTTTGTAGAGACATTTCTTGAAAGTGGTCCAGAACTATCATTCCCTATACTACTATTGATATGTCCATATATTTTCCAATTTACTCAGATGATTTGATGACAGGACATGTATCTAATGTAAGTGATTCAATATGCTATTGAAGGAGGGAGGGAGAAGGTGATGTAATTGGTACTTTCTGAAGAGACTCATTTAATTGTACTCTCCATCAACTGTATCTCCAGCAAACTAACACTGACCTTAACAACTTGTTGTACATGGTATAGGGGCATCTCGGGAGACAGGCTGCCTGGTGTTGTGATGTCATGGCCACTGTCTGCAGTAGATGTCTGCTCGCTCTGAAGACTCAGCTTGCTGCCACTGCCAACACAAGTCAACACTTCCAGAATCTTACAGGCACACGACATAGTAACAGGTCTCACAGACTACAGATCAGTACACGTTGCCCAGAATCTTACAGGCACACGACATAGTGACAGGTCTCACAGGCTACAGATCAGTACACGTTGCCCAACCTGGAGCTAAGCTGCCATGGTGACAGTCTGCTGTATCATTCTCACAGCTCATTAAACTTTCATACAACTATTCAAACTGTTAGCGTTCTCAGATATCAACCAGAAATAACAGTTTAGCACCCAAATAGTCCTTCATAAACTCATCACTCATAAACAGAAGAATGACAAAGTTGAAGAGAACGGGAGAGCCAACTTGTCTCATATGTCTGTATATAAACATATGTGATATATAAATGAGAAGTTATGTATTACTAATGTTCAAAGAAAGCTACAGTCAGCATGTTACCAGTTGCAGGACTAATGTTCAGCAAACTAAGGGTTGATATTATGAGCAATACCTCACAATTTCTGGACATCTCTGAATTGACAAAGTTGCTGAAAAGATTATATCCCTGAATTTTGGAGGTTGTAACAGTTCCAGATACATCCTGTTGTTCTCAATGTCTGCAACCTGAAGAGACTTGATGTGGTGTGGCACCCAATGTCTACAACTTGCACACAAATGTTATGGACTTTTTTAACACATACGACTGTTACAGAGATTTGACACTGTTACCATGGTTACCTGATGCAGGCTTTCTTGTGCTCCTGAGGGCTATCATAGGGGGAAATTCTAGGATGAGGATCCTCAGGGGTCATCGTGGGCAGGTTGAAACATGACTTTTGATTTGACGATGTTGAAGGTGAAGGGTAGAGATGACACAGGTCTGTCAGCAACAAGTCAAGGTCATTCGCAATATTACTCAGCATCTGAAATTAAAGTATGTACATGCTCAATGCAGCAGTTGTCTATGAAAAATTGACCTGAATAAACTCCATGGTTCAAGAATCTAACATTTATACATTTCACCAGTGCAGGAGGTGTGTAGTACCTTTTGAGGCATCAGCTTACCATTTTAACTCTTCTACTACAGGGTAACTGCATCCCTACAGTAAAGGAGCCATGCATGGTTACACCAAGATTACTGCACACCTGCCACAGGGTTACTACATAGCTACTATAGGACTACTCCAGGACAACTAATGGACTACACCAGGCCGAAGAATTGACTACACCAGGATGCCTACAGGATTACTTTAGGGCTGCCAATGGACTACTCCAGGGCTGCGACAGAACTACTCCAGGGCTGCTACAGGACTACTCCAGGGCTGCTACAGGACTACTCCAGGGCTGCCACAGGACTACTCCAGGGCTGCCACAGGACTACTCCAGGGCTGCTACAGGACTACTCCAGGGCTGCTACAGAACTACTCCAGGGCTGCTACAAGACTACTCCAGGGCTGCTACAGGACTACTCCAGGGCTGCCACAGGACTACTCAAGGGCTGCCACAGGACTACTCAAGGGCTGCTAATGGACTACTCCAGGGCTGCTACAGGACTACTCCAGGGCTGCTAATGGACTACTCCAGGGCTGCCACAGGACTACTCCAGGGCTGCCACAGGACTACTCCAGGGCTGCTACAGGACTACTCCAGGGCTGCCACAGGACTACTCCAGGGCTGCTAATGGACTACTCCAGGGCTGCCACAGGACTACTCCAGGGCTGCTAATGGACTACTCCAGGGCTGCTACAGAACTACTCCAGGGCTGCCACAGGACTACTCCAGGGCTGCTACAGAACTACTCCAGGGCTGCCACAGGACTACTTCAGGGCTGCCACAGGACTACTCCAGGGCTGCTAATGGACTACTCCAGGACTGCTACAAATACTACTCCAGAGTTACTACAAGACTATTTCGGGGCTGCTAATACACTATTCCAGGGTTTCTAAAAGATTACTCGGGGTTACTACTGTGGATGCTTACAATTCAGAACATTCTTACATCACAGGAATGTAGCACTCTGTGTGTTGAACATGTTTGTATCTCAAGTCTTGCTCATGGCCAGTTTTTTCCCTCTCATTCACATTTAAGCTAAGGTAGGAAAGAGAGATTCTAGAAATGAATCATCAGGATGTCCGATGCATCAATGATGATGTGTCTGTGAAGGCTGTGGAGCAACAATGGTTGGAGTTATAAAGGTCAGGATGATGTGTCTGTGAAGGCTGTGGAGCAACAATGGTTGAAGTTATAAAGGTCAGGATGATGTGTCTGTGAAGGCTGTGGAGCAACAATGGTTGGAGTTATAAAGGTCAGGATGATGTGTCTGTGAAGGCTGTGGAGCAACAATGGTTGGAGTTATAAAGGTCAGGATGATGTGTCTGTGAAGGCTGTGGAGCAACAATGGTTGGAGTTATAAAGGTCAGGATGATGTGTCTGTGATTGTTGCTGTGCGTGATACTTTCTATTAGGGGAACCCAGGAAACCTTGGTGTGAAAACAAAGTGGAAGTGAATACATACTAAGTATAAGTACTACAATACTAAGAATACCATATTCAGCAAGTATCAGAGGCCTGACAGACTGTTTTCTGTCTGCTAACCTTTCTGTTGAAGCATGTAAAATGAATATCAAGGATCACTGTACAGTACAAGTAGGAGGCTGTGACTCGGCTTCGTAAACCTCGATCAGAATTTCAACCACTGATGAAAAGGTTGCACATATTTATAGATGAAATGTTTTTATGAAGGGTACTTGAGATCTATTTGAGGTGACTTGTCGCATCAGCATAATTTCATACTAACTAATCCCCTTGTCTGATAGTTATCCAAACTCATACTAACTAATCCCCTTGCCTGATAGTTATCCAAACTCATACTAACTAATCCCCTTGCCTGATAGTTATCCAAACTCATACTAACTAATCCCCTTGTCTGATAGTTATCCACACCATACTAACTAATCCCCTTGCCTGATAGTTATCCAAACTCATACTAACTAATCCTCTTGTCTGATATTTATCCAAACTCATACTAACTAATCCTCTTGTCTGATAGTCATCCAAACTCATACTAACTAATCCCCTTGTCTGATAGTCATCCAAACTCATACTAACTAATCCCCTTGTCTGATAGTCATCCAAACTCATACTAACTAATCCCCTTGTCTGATAGTCATCCAAACTCATACTAACTAATCCCCTTGTCTGATAGTTATCCAAACTCATACTAACTAATCCCCTTGCCTGATAGTTATCCAAACCATACTAACTAATCCCCTTGCCTGATAGTTATCCAAACCATACTAACTAATCCCCTTGCCTGATAGTTATCCAAACTCATACTAACTAATCCCCTTGTCTGATAGTTATCCACACCATACTAACTAATCCCCTTGCCTGATAGTCATCCAAACTCATACTAACTAATCCTCTTGTCTGATAGTTATCCACACCATACTAACTAATCCCCTTGCCTGATAGTCATCCAAACCATACTAACTAATCCCCTTGCCTGATAGTCATCCAAACTCATACTAACTAATCCCCTTGTCTGATAGTCATCCAAACTCATACTAACTAATCCCCTTGCCTGATAGTTATCCACACCATACTAACTAATCCCCTTGCCTGATAGTTATCCACACCATACTAACTAATCCCCTTGCCTGATAGTTATCCAAACTCACACTAACTAATCCCCTTGCCTGATAGTTATCCAAACTCATACTAACTAATCCCCTTGCCTGATAGTTATCCAAACTCATACTAACTAATCCCCTTGTCTGATAGTTATCCACACCATACTAACTAATCCCCTTGCCTGATAGTTATCCAAACTCATACTAACTAATCCTCTTGTCTGATATTTATCCAAACTCATACTAACTAATCCTCTTGTCTGATAGTCATCCAAACTCATACTAACTAATCCCCTTGTCTGATAGTCATCCAAACTCATACTAACTAATCCCCTTGTCTGATAGTCATCCAAACTCATACTAACTAATCCCCTTGTCTGATAGTCATCCAAACTCATACTAACTAATCCCCTTGTCTGATAGTTATCCAAACTCATACTAACTAATCCCCTTGCCTGATAGTTATCCAAACCATACTAACTAATCCCCTTGCCTGATAGTTATCCAAACCATACTAACTAATCCCCTTGCCTGATAGTTATCCAAACTCATACTAACTAATCCCCTTGTCTGATAGTTATCCACACCATACTAACTAATCCCCTTGCCTGATAGTTATCCACACCATACTAACTAATCCCCTTGCCTGATATTTATCCAAACTCATACTAACTAATCCTCTTGTCTGATAGTTATCCACACCATACTAACTAATCCCCTTGTCCGATAGTTATCCAAACTCACATTAACTAATCCCCTTGTCGGATAATTATCCACACCATACTAACTAATCCCCTTGCCTGATAGTTATCCACACCATACTAACTAATCCCCTTGCCTGATAGTTATCCAAACCCATACTAACTAATCCTCTTGTCTGATAGTTATCCACACCATACTAACTAATCCCCTTGTCTGATAGTTATCCACACCATACTAACTAATCCCCTTGTCTGATAGTTATCCACACCATACTAACTAATCCCCTTGCCTGATAGTCATCCAAAGTCATACTAACTAATCCCCTTGTCTGATAGTCATCCAAACTCATACTAACTAATCCCCTTGCCTGATAGTTATCCAAACCATACTAACTAATCCCCTTGTCTGATAGTTATCCAAACTCATACTAACTAATCCCCTTGCCTGATAGTCATCCAAACTCATACTAACTAATCCCCTTGTCTGATAGTTATCCACACCATACTAACTAATCCCCTTGTCTGATAGTTATCCAAACTCACACTAACTAATCCCCTTGTCTGATAGTTATCCAAACTCATACTAACTAATCCCCTTGCCTGATAGTTATCCAAACTCACACTAACTAATCCCCTTGTCTGATAGTTATCCACACCATAGTAACTAATCCCCTTGTCTGATAGTTATCCAAACTCACACTAACTAATCCCCTTGCCTGATAGTTATCCAAACTCACACTAACTAATCCCCTTGCCTGATAGTTATCCAAACTCACACTAACTAATCCCCTTGTCTGATAGTTATCCACACCATACTAACTAATCCCCTTGTCTGATAGTTATCCAAACTCACACTAACTAATCCCCTTGCCTGATAGTTATCCAAACTCATACTAACTAATCCCCTTGTCTGATAGTTATCCAAACTCATACTAACTAATCCCCTTGCCTGATAGTCATCCAAACTCATACTAACTAATCCCCTTGCCTGATAGTTATCCAAACTCATACTAACTAATCCCCTTGCCTGATAGTTATCCAAACTCACACGAACTAATCCCCTTGTCTGACAGTTATCCACACCATACTAACTAATCCCCTTGTCTGATAGTTATCCAAACTCACACTAAGTAATCCCCTTGCCTGATAGTCATCCAAACTCAAACTAACTAATCCCCTTGCCTGATAGTTATCCAAACTCATACTAACTAATCCCCTTGCCTGATAGTTATCCAAACTCATACTAACTAATCCCCTTGCCTGATAGTTATCCAAACTCACACTAACTAATCCCCTTGTCTGATAGTTATCCAAACTCATACTAACTAATCCTCTTGTCTGATAGTCATCCACACCATACTAACTAATCCCCTTGCCTGATAGTTATCCAAACTCATACTAACTAATCCCCTTGTCTGATAGTCATCCAAACTCACACTAACTAATCCCCTTGTCTGATAGTTATCCACACCATACTAACTAATCCCCTTGTCTGATAGTTGTCCACACCATACTAACTAATCCCCTTGCCTGATAGTTATCCAAACTCACACTAACTAATCCCCTTGTCTGATAGTTATCCACACCATACTAACTAATCCCCTTGCCTGATAGTTATCCAAACTCATACTAACTAATCCCCTTGTCTGATAGTTATCCACACCATACTAACTAATCCCCTTGCCTGAGAGTTATCCAAACTCATACTAACTAATCCCCTTGCCTGATAGTTATCCAAACTCATACTAACTAATCCCCTTGCCTGATAGTTATCCAAACTCATACTAACTAATCCCCTTGTCTGATAGTTATCCACACCATACTAACTAATCCCCTTGTCTGATAGTTATCCACACCATACTAACTAATCCCCTTGTCTGATAGTTATCCAAACTCATACTAACTAATCCCCTTGTCTGATAGTTATCCAAACTCATACTAACTAATCCCCTTGTCTGATATTTATCCAAACTCATACTAACTAATCCCCTTGTCTGATAGTTATCCACACCATACTAACTAATCCCCTTGCCTGATAGTTATCCAAACTCACACTAACTAATCCCCTTGTCTGATAGTTATCCACACCATACTAACTAATCCCCTTGCCTGATAGTTATCCAAACTCATACTAACTAATCCCCTTGCCTGATAGTTATCCAAACTCATACTAACTAATCCTCTTGTCTGATAGTTATCCACACCATACTAACTAATCCCCTTGCCCGATAGTCATCCAAACTCATACTAACTAATCCCCTTGTCCGATAGTTATCCAAACTCACACTAACTAATCCCCTTGCCTGATAGTCATCCAAACTCATACTAACTAATCCCCTTGCCTGATAGTCATCCAAACTCATACTAACTAATCCCCTTGTCCGATAGTTATCCAAACTCACACTAACTAATCCCCTTGTCTGATAGTTATCCATACCATACTAACTAATCCCCTTGCCTGATAGTCATCCAAACTCATAGTAACTAATCCCCTTGCCTGATAGTCATCCAAACTCATACTAACTAATCCCCTTGTCCGATAGTTATCCAAACTCACACTAACTAATCCCCTTGCCTGATAGTTATCTATTTACCAGTTCTGACATGAAAACAATACGTACTGCAATATGCTGATCGAAAACCAGTCCTTTGATATGCATTCAGAAAACTTTGTAACACTTGGAAATCTCCAGACATTTTCGTATTTTTATGGTGTAGTGAAGATGGTGATGAAGATGGTGATAATTGTGGCAATTATGGTAATGGCGGTGGGAATGATTGTGTTGAAAATAATATTTATCTGGATTGATAAGTTCTGTACAAAGCCTTCGTACAGTGTTCCCAGAAATTATTGAGAAAATGTTTTGTTTTTTTTCTAATGATGCTAAGATTGGAAAAAGGGCTTTCACAATGCACTAAGCATACTAAATAAGGGAGACAACTCTTGAAGGCTTAGAAGGCAGCTCATTACGTCAAGAGTTATCTCCCTTGTCTGAGCAGACGGCTTCCTGTGTTGACATGGCAGAATTTGCAGCAAGAGAGAAAAGAAAGCTCATTCTAGATGATTTTGAAAGGGGTGAGGCTGATGCTAAAGTGTTAGCTTGTAGACATGGTATTCCTCTGTCTACAATATACAGAACTTTGAAGAATATTCAAACAGGAACCGGGATAGAGCACAAAGCAGGGGCAGGTCGGCCTAGGAAATTCAGTGTTGTGGATCGCCGAAGACTTGGGCAGATTGTGAGTAGGGGCAAATTGAAAAGTGTTGAGAACATCAGAAATGAAATGATTAGCAGAGGAAGTCCTCAGGTATGCAATGAAACAGGCAGGAATTACAGAGACTTAATTGGGTGAAAAAACGTGGAATTCCCTCGCCGTTGATGAAAGATACACAAAAGGAAAAACGTTTAAACTGGTGTCGGGCTCATGAAAATCAAGATTGGGAAAATGTTTTCTTTTCGGATGAACGTTCTGTTTGACTTTTCCCTAATTGTGTGAAAATTTGGACCAAAGATACTGTCAAATCTATGTACCAGCGACCAAAACATAGCCCGAAGTTTCACATGTAGGGTGGCATATCGGCTCGCGGAGTGACGCCATTGTGTGTTTTCACGGGAAACTTGACAAAAGAAAGATACTTTGACATTCTAAATGGTCACCTTCTTCCGACAGCACAAACATTGTATGAAGATGATTGGATTTTCAGCATGATAATGACCCAAAACACACTGCGCGCTACACAAAACAGTGGTTGTCGGGCGAAAATGTTCAAGCTTTAGACTGGCCCAGTTACAGCCCAGACCTAAACCCAATTGAGAATGTGTGGGGAGTCATGAAGGACAGAATAAACCAAAAGGGACTGAGAAATATTGAAGATATGAAGGCCGAGGTGGTCCAATATTGGGATACCCTGTCACACGATTACCTACAAACTTTGATGGGTAGTGTGCCTAGGCGTATTCAGGCATGCATTGCTGAGCGAGGAGGTCTAACAAAGTACTAAAACAAGACTGAGACTGTAAAAGGATGATGTTTTAACATGTTTATGTAAGTAAAACGCCAGAAGTTAATAAACGTAATGAGTTACATGACGCAACATGATTCTCAATAATTTCTGGGAATACTATAAATACCATATCTCCTGCTCTGCATTTAATGCTTGGCGTGGAATAAAAAGGTTTAATCACAACCTAATCAAGCACAGTGACTTTGTTGTATTTTTTCTTGATAAATCAAGCGTCTACTTGATTATTTGTAGTTTTTGCTAAATAACTTCTTGCTAAAAACTGCAATACACATCACAATATATGCTTTAGCAACGCAATATGAAAATTCTCTGCAATACCAACCCTAAAAATGTTGCTATTGTACATAAAAGTTGATCATTAATGCAAACTTGTCATTCCTATAGCTCACAAGTTCTAGAAAGTCTATCAAACAGTTCATAACTTGGCATGGTGCCTCCAGTTTCATATATAACCTGGAGGGAAGTGTTATGTTTCAAATATACACTAGCTTGATGCCATCCTCAGCCTTACTGATCTACATTGTCAACTGGTTGATCATTCTGCCCGACTCTCAGCCTACTCATCGACATCATGAACTGTCTGATATTACCTATGACTCTCAGACTACTCATCTACATTGTCAACTGTCTGATCATATTGTTCCACTCTCAGATTACTGATCTACATTGTCAGTTGTCTGAGCACCTTGGCTCTGACTCTCAGTCTACTGACCTTCACTGTCAACTGTCTGATCATATTGTTCCACTCTCAGATTACTGATCTACATTGTCAGTTGTCTGAGCACCTTGGCTCTGACTCTCAGTCTACTGACCTTCACTTTCAACTGTCTGATCATATTGTTCCACTCTCAGATTACTGATCTACATTGTCAGTTGTCTGAGCACCTTGGCTCTGATTCTCAGTCTACTGACCTTCACTGTCAACTGTCTGATCATATTGCCTCTGACTCTCAGCAAACTGTCTGTTTATCTAGCTTAATGGTCATCTCCTTGAAAACACTTGCATTCAGAATCAAGCTGCAACAAGTACTGGCTACGAACCTTAATGGTGTGCTTGTAACTGGTTCAGATCAGGGAAGGCCAATGAGAAATGGCTCAGAGAGTGGGGAACTGTTCAATCCTTCAACTACTCTACATCAATCTAAGAGACCTGAAATATTACCAGCTTCAGGAAGAGTAAGATACAAACTACAATGTGTGTTGTAGTCTACCACAAGGTGTGGATCTCCTATGTCCAGGTGCTGACAATGGGCAACAACAATCACTGTCAGCTGCCAACTGGAAGACAAAGCCACACAACCATATATTCCAGATTACTGACATGTTTAGTTGTGTTAGGCTTGGGAATATAAAAACATTTTTCAACAGAGACAAACCCAAAGAAATCTGTGTATGACAGTGAGTGAGTGAGTGAGTGAGTTAATATTTAACGTCACATTGGCAATATCTCAGCCATATCGTGACGAGAACATTTAATACTGAAATGAAATATATATATCTATTATAAAACCTGTCAACGAAGGACAGTAAAACAACTAGAATATCATAATTTCAATTAAAACTAGCATGGAAAGTTAAAACTAATAGCACTATTTAGACAATACAATATAAAAACAGACTATAGATCGCCAACAACAGAAGGTAGATCACCACACTAGCGACCATGGGGACTTACAGTACCTTTGCTTCCTACATGGGTGTATGACAGACAGGTGACAATAATATGTGTGTAATGAACGCATCATATAGTGGTGGTTTTATGGGTCGTAGGTACGCTTACCAGATGATCAAGTTATCAGGGCACTAAGCAGTGTTCTACACCACTTCCATGGTTCTGCATGGCTGACACTAAGATAACCTCACACTAAATTTTCTGCACCATTGCTTCCACGTTTTTGTGTGTTCGGTAGCAGCAATCTGCATTATGGGAGATAAACAGGAATGATGTCTAAGTCATCATGTTGTTTGTTCTGATTATACACACACATTCTCATACAGTGTACACACACATTCTCAAACCCTGTTCACATGCATTCTCATACCCATTCACACACATTCTCATACAGTGTTCACATACATTCTCATACCCTGTGCACACATTTTTGTACAAAGTACACATACCTTTGCCAGATCACGTAATTACAATAAATAAATGGATGTACCTGAACAGATAATTACAATACACCAATAGATCATGATGATCAGTAATTAAAATACACCACTAAATGTGCCTGAACATCAATAACAATACACCACTAGATGTGCCTGAACACATAAGCACAATACACCACTAGATGTGCCTGAACAGTTATAATACACCACTAGAAGTGCCTGAACACATAATCACAATACACCACTAGATGTGCCTGAACACATAATCACAATATACCACTAGATGTGCCTGAACAGTTACAATACACCACTAGATGTGCCTGAACAGTTACAGTATACCACTAGATGTGCCTGAACAGTTACAGTATACCACTAGATGCGCCTGAACAGTTACAATATACCACTAGATGTGCCTGAACAGTTACAGTATACCACTAGATGTGCCTGAACAGTTACAATACACCACTAGATGTGCCTGAACAGTTACAATATACCACTAGATGTGCCTGTCCAGTTACAATATACCACTAGATGTGCCTGACCACTTAATTACAATACACCACTAGATGTACCCACTGTTCGTATGGCCCAAGAGCAGACCTATGAATTGCAGTCTACCTATATTACCATAGATAAGCCAAATTTTGAGACAAAAGAAAAGCAGTCAGTAGAAAAGGAGTTTGCATGGCTATGAAAATATTTTTCAGGTCGATAGTGCCCTGTCAGGATGATCTTACAAGTCAGAGAAAACAGAGTGATGACCCTCACATAAAGTCACACTGAGACCAGTGATGACCCTCATGTAAAGTCAGAGAGAACAGAGTGATGACTCTCACTGAAAGGTATGAGAGAACAGTGTGATGACTCATGGAAAGTCAGAGAGAACAGAGTGATGACTCTCACTGAAAGGTATGAGAGAACAGTGTGATGACTCATGGAAAGTCAGAGAGAACAGAGTGATGACTCTCTCGGAAAGTCAGACAGAGAGAACAGTGAGATGACCCTCATGTGAAGTCAGAGAAAACAGAGTGAGGGTGCTAGTATTATCTGTTACACAGTAAAGAGCATAACAATCACATTGTTTTGGTAAATACTGTTGTAAATCAACAAAATACAAACTCTACTTACCAAGATCCTACTGATAACATCCAGTAGTTAGTATTATTTCATTAGGACACATCAGATTGAAAACATGTGAGATGTTGACAGTAAGTACTGAAACACCCCTGAAGCGTGAGTGTCGTAACTGCAGCTCACCCACACAAACCCATATAACAGAGACTTACTAACCCATTTACACTGATGATGTCACAATGTTGTGCCCCAATACACACCTGTGGTCCCAACACACCTAGGCACCAACACCCACCTAGCCTGCCCCTCTAGTCAAAGTTTACAACTTGTCAGCTTCACACAAGATGTGGACAGGTTTTGTTGACAGACTATCGATCCCAATGTAAGGAATGTTGCACACGTGTCTGCAAGCTTACAGCAGATCTCCCATGCTTGACCGTCCTTCCTTAGCCAATCCCCCATACAACTGAAACACAATGATCCTTCACATTCTTTCTTTTGTTGGCTTTATCTAGAGGTTTTCTACATGTAACCAGAATATACAGACTGTACTCACCTACTGACAGACCTGAGTGCTATCTGACTCTAAATAGTAACTTCTTTGCAAGCATTATACCTCCATGCTTGTAATGAGAGACCGACAAAACAAACCTGGGATGTTTACCTACTGAAGTTGAAAGAGGTCACACACAAGCCCAATGTCAAGGCCAGCCCTATGAGCATGTCCCCATTCAGGTGATAACTATCACGTCATGTGACCCTACCAGACTGACTATGCCGATCCTGCATCTGCTATGCATGTCTACTTGTGAAGATTATGTCACGCTATAGGATACTGTCACACCAAACAATAACCTTGGACACAGCACAGACTTTGTATGGTGTAATGGGTAGCTGTAATGGGTTCTGAGTATGTTATTATGGTATAGAGAGCAGCACGTGTTAAACTGCCTCAGTAGACATGGTGTATATGAGAACAATGCTAAATGAAATCAAAACATTCAGTTTTTGGTTAACCTCATACAATCATAGAAAATTAGATTAATTATATGATTACAATTGTAATTATCATACATGCTACACCACAGAAGATCAAAGCTATGATAGTGAAAGCAGACACTGGTTCATACCTTGATCACTACCTTGTCTGACATCATCTTACTAACCAGTCCATGTTGATCACTACCTTGCCTGACACCATCTCACAAACAACCCCATGTTGATCTCTACCTTGTCTGACATCATCTCACAAACAACCCCATGTTGATCTCTACCTTGTCTGACATCATCTCACAAACAACCCCATGTTGATCTCTACTTTGTCTGACACCATCTCACAAACAACCCCATGTTGATCTCTACCTTGTCTGACATCATCTCACAAACAACCCCATGTTGATCTCTACCTTGTCTGACATCATCTCACAAACAACCCCATGTTGATCACTACATTGTCTGACATCATCTTACTAACCAGTCTATGTTGATCACTGCTTTGTCTGACATCATCTCACAAACATCCCCATGTTGATCTCTACCTTGTCTGACATCATCTCACAAACAACCCCATGTTGATCACTACATTGTCTGACATCATCTCACAAACAACCCCATGTTGATCACTAATTTGTCTGACATCATCTTACTAACCAGTCTTTGTTGATCACTGCTTTGTCTGACACCATCTCACAAACAACCCCATGTTGATCTCTACCTTGTCTGACATCATCTCACAAACAACCCCATGTTGATCTCTACCATGTCTGACACCATCTCACAAACAACCCCATGTTGATCTCTACCTTGTCTGACATCATCTCACTAACAAACCCATGTTGATCTCTACCTTGTCTGACATCATCTCACTAACAACCCCATGTTGATCTCTAACTTGTCTGACATCATCTCACTAACAACCCCATGTTGATCTCTACCTTGTCTGACACCATCTCACAAACAACCCCATGTTGATCTCTACCTTGTCTGACACCATCTCACAAACAACCCCATGTTGATCACTACATTGTCTGACATCATCTCACAAACAACCCCATGTTGATCTCTACCTTGTCTGACATCATCTCACAAACAACCCCATGTTGATCTCTACCTTGTCTGACATCATCTCACAAACAACCCCATGTTGATCTCTACCATGTCTGACACCATCTCACAAACAACCCCATGTTGATCTCTACCATGTCTGACACCATCTCACAAACAACCCCATGTTGATCTCTACCTTGTCTGACATCATCTCACAAACAACCCCATGTTGATCTCTACATTGTCTGATATCATCTCACAAACAACCCCATGTTGATCTCTACATTGTCTGACATCATCTCACTAACAACCCCATGTTGATCTCTACCTTGTCTGACATCATCTTACTTTGTCCCAACTGCCTACAACTGCACTAGATATACAGCATGAATCCTAAGATTAGTAGATTCACTTCTCTGCAGTGCCAGCCATGACGAGCAGGTAGGTACACAATTCTATCCCATCCCACTTGTTCTGTGTACACACTAACACACAACTGTGAAGCAGTAAAATCCACCGAATGATATGGTTCAGTGACCGGATCTATGTCAGCCCTGCTGGGCTGGTGAAAGGACTGAGTATAGCAGGGGAGAAGTGGCCTCAATACTGCATTGTCTGCTCAACTGATAGCTTCCACCAGTCCCTTTCAGCCAATCCCATACCCTCAAGTCCAGCTGTTGCATTTAGTACTTCACTCTACACTGCAGGCAGTGTCATAAACCTTTCTGCATTGTCACTTATAATTCAGAGATTGTAACTGAGAATGAAAAGAAGATCAGTTCATTATAAATTGTCAGTGTATCGCTCCTTCAAATGGAGTCTTGCAGTGTGTCATCTCTCACTGTCAACAACCACACCAGTGATGAGCCTGGGTGCCAGTTACCTATCATCTCTCACTATCAATAACCACACCAGTGATGAGCCTGGGTGCCAGTTACCTGTCATTTCTCACTGCCAACAACTACACTACTGATGAGCCACAGGTGCCAGTTATATATCATCTCTCACTACACCACTGATGAACCTGGGTGCCAGTTACCTCTCACTACACCACTGATGAGCCTTGGTGCCAGTTACCTATCATCTCTCACTACACCACTGATGAACCTGGGTGCCAGTTACCTTTCACTACACCACTGATGAACCTGGGTGCCAGTTACCTCACTACACCACTGATGAACCTGGGTGCCAGTTACCTATCATCTCTCACTACACCACTGATGAACCTGGGTGCCAGTTACCTCTCACTACACCACTGATGAACCAGGGTGCCAGTTACCTCTCACTACACCACTGATGAACCTGGGTGCCAGTTACCTATCATCTCTCACTACACCACTGATGAACCTGGGTGCCAGTTACCTCTCACTACACCACTGATGAACCAGGGTGCCAGTTACCTCTCACTACACCACTGATGAGCCACAGGTGCCAGTTACCTATCATCTCTCACTACACCACTGATGAACCTGGGTGCCAGTTACCTATCATCTCTCACTACATCACTGATGAACCTGGGTGCCAGTTACCTCTCACTACACCACTGATGAACCTGGGTGCCAGTTATCTCTCACTACACCACTGATGAGCCTTGGTGCCAGTTACCTATCATCTCTCACTACACCACTAATGAACCTGGGTGCCAGTTACCTCTCACTACACCACTGATGAACCAGGGTGCCAGTTACCTCTCACTACACGACTGATGAGCCTTGGTGCCAGTTACCTGTCATTTCTCACTGCCAACAACTACACCACTGATGAGCCACAGGTGCCAGTTACCAGTCATCTCTCACTACACCACTGATGAACCTGGGTGCCAGTTACCTATCATCTCTCACTACACCACTAATGAACCTGGGTGCCAGTTACCTCTCACTACACCACTGATGAACCTGGGTGCCAGTTACCTCTCACTACACGACTGATGAGCCTTGGTGCCAGTTACCTGTCATTTCTCACTGCCAACAACTACACAACTGATGAGCCACAGGTGCCAGTTATATATTATCTCTCACTACACCACTGCTGAACCTTGGTGCCAGTTACCTCTCACTACACCACTGATGAGCCTTGGTGCCAGTTACCTATCATCTCTCACTACACCACTGATGAACCTGGGTGCCAGTTACCTGTCATCTCTCACTGCCAACAACTACACTACTGATGAGCCACGGGGGCCAGTTACTTGTCATCTCTCACAGTCAACAACCACACCAGACATGAGCCTGGGTGCCAGTAACCTGTCATCTCTCACTGCCAACTACAACAACACTGATGGACCTGGGTGCCAGTTACTTGTCATCTCTCACTGCCAATAACTACACTAGTGACGAGCCTGGGTTCCAGTTACCTGTCATCTCTCACTACACCAGTCATGAGCCAGGGTGCCAGTTACCTGTCATCACTCACTGCCAACTACAACAACACTGATGAGCCTGGGTGCCAGTTACCTGTGAATCATGAAAAGACCCCATCAAATGTAAGGTATCAGACTTCCTGGATTACCTGCAGGTCAGCATTGACTTGGTGTCTCAATTGGGACACCTCCGATGTATCATACCCTGTGGGCACACAACTGTTGGGAAAGACAGACAGCATTATGCTTCTTGTAATTAAACTGGGCACAGTGTTACTGTCTTGATGCTGACTGTTGTGTTCTGCACATGTCCACTTACTGTCTAACTTATATACATACAACCCTCTGGTGCTCCAGTTCCTACAAATCACAATCACAACACTTTCACCATGAGTGGTGTTTTCAAGGCCAGTGCAAGTGATGGTAAGACAGTAATAACTTTCCTGAATCCCTGTAAATCTGCATATGATATACCTGTCCACGCTCTTATCTTTTCCAGTTGGCTTGTGATGCTTGATCACTGACCACTGAGGTTGGTCAAAATAAGATAACCTGTTGTCACAGTATGAAACTTGTCACCTGCAAGGTAAGCAGCTTGTTGCCAGGTATAGAAACATGACAGCCCTCGGGTAACATCAGATCTCACAGTAATAAGTTATGCCTTACTTCTTTGAGTCATATTGGTGTTGTACTGCTGCGGAAAATATGAAAAGGAGGTATGCTGAAATATCCATAACTGGCTGCCATAATGTTCACCAGTCAGAGGTCACTATCGCTACATAAACTCACTCTCAGGCAAATACCAGTAACTGACACCCACAGGTCAAGTCATTTTGACACCTAACCTCCACTTCAGAACAATATGTCATGTGACAGCTGTGTGTTCACTGCTACCAAGCAGATAAGTGTTCAGTTTGATTTCTAATTCAGCATTCACAAGTAATGTTGCAGGCACATTTGTTCACGCATGTAGACCATTCTTTTGTCCCAACATACATCTGTAATCCATTCCTCTCATGGTCACAGGGCACCAGGGAGAGTGACCTCCTCACCCAGCCCTCAAGACAAATGACACAATACCAAGACAGCTCGTAATGAGGTTGCATCTAGAGCCTTGGCTTTCATACAAGACCTCTAATGTCACAAGTCTGTCTTACGGTCCGTGAACTGTAATAGTTTCTCGTCTGTCCATCCCATTCTGTCCATCCCTTTCTGTCCATCCCATTCTGTCCATCCCTTTCTGTCCATTCCATTCTGTCCATCCCTTTCTGTCCATCCCTTTCTGTCCATCCCATTCTGTCATGTTAAAGACCTAATAGAAGTCTAGACTTCTCCCTACTCATTAAGGTTTACTTTTCATTTAATAAGGAATTCCTTGTTTCTATCAAAATCAAATCTATTCAGACACAGAGCATTAGTTGATAATGTTCCTGGCAGTGATTGCAATCAAGCACAGTATGTCATGCAAACCTGTGCTCCATTGTTCAAAACAACCTTACCTCTAAGGTCAACCTTATCTCTAAGATTTCAACCTTAGACCTTTACGAAGGTTAGCCTTCCGTTGCACGAAACAACCTCAACTAAGGTTAACCTCAAGTTAAGGTTGATAACTAAGGTTGGTTCGACCCAACCTTAGCGTCACTAAGGTTTGAAAGGGAATATGGCAGCTGTTTTTATTTTGAGGAAGCAGAGAGTGTACAGAAATGGGAATGTCAAAAATAGCATATTAATGATCACTGATATCAAGTTTTCATGAAAACAAATTATGATAATTCTGAAACGTCGCTAATAGTAGTATAGGGAATGACAGTCCGAAAACACTTTTCAAAAACCCCCTCTAAAAAGCCTCATTTACTAAATGAGGCTTTGGTGGGACCATTAGCTCTTGCTATTATTACCCCTACTACAAAGCTACGCCATCACGTTTACCGTGACTTGGCAGGCGGTAACACTGTGCCGTACGGTACGATCAATAATTCTTCTCTTACAAACCCCCTACCCGGCCCATCCCTCAAGTAGTACAAGTTAGGTTCGTCGGCTTTCATATCCACTTTATCTATGTTGTAAGTTTTGACTGACCATATAGGATCGGTGGCTCGCTTACGGCTATGTTATGTTTATATCGATGAAACAGTTTAACGTGAACCGCCTACGATCTCTTTGGTGTTCATAATAAAGGCTTGCTGGGCTTTTTGTATTCCCTGTGCTATGTACTTTTTTTTCTCGTCCTCGCTGATAGCAGACTTACGAGACTTGGATCGAATATCTTGTTTCATTCCGTTATATTTTTTGAGTTCAGAGAGGATTGAACTAAACTCCTCTTCTGAGATCTTACTGTCAGAGAGTGCCGTGGAAATTCGCTCACTCACTGTGTTGAGTTTTGCTTCAGCCAGAACCCTGATCTCGTCGTGTTTCAATACCTTACGATTAAGTCTGCGTGATACTAACTTAAGCGCCAACCCTACCAACCCTGTCACCCCAGCCGTTATTTCAATACCTAGCACTATAGGTGCAGCCACGATGGTGGTTAACAACCCAACGCCTGCCGCCCCTAGTCCCATGCTGGTTGCCATAAGGGTAGTGTCAGCCCCATCCACGATATTGAAAGCTCTATTATATTTTTTACATAGTGCTTTCCGCGTGTCACGGTCTTGTTCTAGTTGACGTTTTACATCACATAACTGCCTCAAGCGGAACCCATCTACGGTTTCTAACGTCTTAGCTACTTCCTCTACGACTGGGTACAGACCCATCCTATAATATATATTTTGAAAGATATTTTAATTGGGGTTCAGTTAAAAATCTATCAATGTATTTGAAGCCTATAAGTTCTAGATTAGTAGTCAGGGCAATAGGTGAGAGGCTAATAAAATATCCTATTCTAATAAAAACCCCACTGGGGCTTATTAAGTGGTTTATAGGACCCGTGGTATCCTGTTGTATAACAATACGACAATATTGGTCTGTGTAAGACCAGCGTATTGACACCCCGGGTAAAATTTGGTGTACTATTGGGGGGTCTCCATCGAATGAATCCGTAAAGAAGACTTCTATGATGAGTGTGAAAGGGGGGGTTATTATTTCAGGATTACTAAATGTTAATTTATTTTCGAAGAAAGTTGATAATAACCCTTTTTTGTTGTAACCAGCAGATTGTCTGAGTGCTAATCCCCTCTCCGTAATGAAATCCCCGGCCCAGATACCGTTGTTCCTAATCTTAGTGATCCAATTATTTTCGTCTATTGTGATATAAGGTGAGGTGAGTGTTAAGTTGATCAGCCATTTAGGTTTTTTAAAATCTGGTAACGGCACCGGTCTGTACACGTTGTCTTTGAAGTGTAGGATGTATAATTCATCTTCCTCACCAGGCTGATCGAATCCCTCTGTATCTCCCAGGTCGTTAAGTGTAGTGTTGGGATGATGACTGGTCATTATTATACTATTATGATATAATTTCCAACTGGTTTTCTGATAATAATTCAGGGGTTAACTTAATACCCATGAAGTGTATGTTGTCAGGCAGGAAGATATTGATTAGTGATATCTTGTTTTCTACGATCACGTTGACCCCCTGCAGACTGGTCTTGGAGTCGACACCCACCCGCACGTAAACGTTGCAAACTTGATACTGGTGTCGTTTCACCCACCCGAGTTTGATCCCCTTCACGATCTCGACATCATTCACCGATGGTTCCCCTAGGTAGACTTTGATGAATAGTGTTGAGTTTGCCGGTAGACTCTCTAGTATCTTGACCACGCCTTCGAATTCAGACACCAACTGCAATTTCACGTTTTGTATGGCCGGTTTACTCGATAGCATGTGGGCTGCTATAGTGTTGACTGGGCTGACGACTATGCTACGTCTCTGAGTTGGGACGTAAGCCACGAGCAGGGTTCCATTGTTCACGACTTTGTTTAGGTGGTTGTCTTTGTTATCCGTGAACACGTAAGGGGAGACGAGTCTAATATTGAGAAACCATTTGTTATCGGGTAACAACACCCACTTGTCATCTTCGGTGAAGACGAGCATATATGGTTTGTTTTTGACGACGGTAGTGCTCTCAACATCGTCTAAGTCGAACAGTTTACCTCCGAATGATGGGTATATTCTCCAGTTGTCATCACCGGTGTTGACGAGGGCGTACTTAGTGTTGGCTGTTGCCCCTGTGGTATCTATCATATCACTTAGGGCTCCACCGGAGGGGATTTCAACGCGTTTGTAAATGTTGTTTTTCAGTTGCAAGGCATACGATTTACCATCTACTCCGGGAGCGTCGAAACCGTGTGTGTCTCCGAGGTCGGAGATCCCGATATTGACGCATTTTTTCACTCCGGGCCCTTGTGCGCTGGTCATGTTACGTGAAGCGTTAAGCTGAGGTATCCTATATTTACAGGATTATGATTTATATCTAACACCGATATTGTCAGCTCAGGTATGTTGCCCTGGGTTAATCTCTTATACTGCCGTGGTGAAAATGACTCGGTTCTACCGTCGTTGAATTTCTCAGTTTTCACCGGCACTGCTCTCAATATAGTGGAAGGGTGACCTCCTTGAATGTTATACGTTGTGCTCACCTGACTGAGATGAATGTACAGCTCTCGGTACGGTACTAGGTCGGGTAACTTCGTGCCTGTGACGGTTGTTGTTGGTTTTATCTCGTCAGGAGACATACCGAGTATCCTCGCTAATGGTCGGCCGAGCCTCAAGGAGGTTCTTCCGTTGTTGATTAACACCACTGTGCCGTTTGAGTCGTTCATCTTGAGTTCGGCTCCCAGGGGTTTGAAGACCTCGTCGTTTAGCGAGCACACGCTGTAGTAGCCGTCAGTTATTTGACTGCGAGTTCCACTGACGAACAGCTTATTGTTGCTGATATTAATGTTAGTCCATTGCGGTAGGTAGGTGATATCGCAGAGTGCGACTTCGAGTTGACCTGACGTGTTATCGATCGCGTGCGTCAGCTGAACGGCCTCACCGCTCGTTATTCCAGGAAGTGTTATGTACATATTACATATATATTTATTATATAATAGTTTTAAAATGTATTCCCCTGGTGTGTTGTACCCTAAACTGGACGTAGATTTCTCCACCATGAAGATCGTGGTTGCTCCTGGGTTGTATTTCAATGCCAAGTTTATAGATATGCCTGATAAGTATAAGCTTTCGGTGACTAACATTGAGGCAGTCCACGCTTGGTTCAACAACCCTATGCAGTTCTGGCAGAACCAATTCAACTTTGCTGTGTGGTGCGCTACAACGGGGTGTGGTGTGACATTGACCGACACTCGGCGTGGGCCGCTGAGTCAGTCTGTGTTCAAGTTCCACATGTACTACCAGGTCAGACGTATCCTTAAAGAGATCAGCGCCCCCCTCCCACAGGACAAAGCGTGGGACGCAACAAACAACCCGTACGATAGACGGGCCTACGAACGTATTTGCAACGAATTCGAAATAAACCCGAAGACGGATTGGCGTTTGCCGGGGCTGAACCACGGGTTGGGTATTCCTTACGCTCATGGGCTCTCGCCAAAGGCATTTGACAAACATATACTAATAAAATTTATGCAACGAAAAATGTTTAGTACGGAACGTTTTTCCCATGCATTAGCTGATCTTGTTCCTAAACCTAACAAATCTGGACCAAAACCAGTGAAAGATGCCAGTGATGATTTACTGGCACTAGGTATACTTAGGCAGGACTTTGCTTTGTCGAGTAATGAATGGAGGGATGATCGTATGGACTTTAAAAAAGGTGGTGTTGGTTTCACAATCCAGAAAGTGGAGCAGTCAAACACAGACGGGTGGAAAATGTTCATGCTGGACACGTCGAAAGGATTCACTCGTGCCGGGGTAGTCAGGTTGAATGACTCGATTCGAACGTACGTGTGGGCGCTGTTGGGTGCGCAGTCGATGACGCGTTCCAACATCATCGGTAAGGGAACTGCTTACGACGCTCAGACACAATTCGTTTCCAACGTTGAGGATGCTATCAATTCTCCAGTTGATCTCCCGCGGGCTATCGAACGCTACCAAAACGTGTTAGAATACGCCAGGTCTAAAGTCGACTACGTGTTCGGCGTGGGGTTGTACATGGCTCCGAGTGATATGCAACTGAGAGTAAAAAAAGTGGTGGGTTATAACAACGAAATAGTCATAGCCACGAAGAATCAAAAGTTGGGTATCAACCCCGATATTAACACCACCTATATCCCACACATCCCACCACGTGAAAAGGGTATAGTTGCGTCGCCCCCGGAGTCTAAAGTTCATGTGCCCCCCACACACCCTAATATACATGTGGGGGTACCCCCCTATCAGCAGCATATTGATAATAAAACGGCCCTAGTGGTTGGTGGGGTAACTTTAGGACTTATTTGGTTAAAGATTTCTTAGCCGCTACGTACACCAGACCCGCCACGGCGACGATGGCTGCCCACAGGTTTTGACTGAGCCACATGGCAGTTTTAGACAGAGCGCCCAACAACCACGAGACGATGCTACCCAGGATGCCGGGAAGGGCTTCGGCGGCTTTACCAGCCAGTTTAGCTAGGCCTTCCCCGAGTTTTTTGATCCAGTCTTTAACACCACCACCACCGCTGGGAGTTCCCCCTCCGCCGGCACTTGGGGGTGTGGGGGCACCCCCCACCAGTGACACCACCAGGGTTGATATAATGAAACCCAATGCAGTCAGAATGCTGGCGATGGTGATCCCTTGCTCCCGGAACAATATCCGAATCCTGTCTGCTAACGTGGTGTCTCGGTGGAGGACTTGATTGATGGTGTCCCGTATACGGCTGACCTGGGATCTAAGCTTTTCTTTGTAGCCGGACGCTGTCTCCAACCAGGTCTGCCTTTCATCTTCCAAATTACGTATTCGTTCCTCAATGGTGGCTTTTATAGACTCATCCTCAGTTTCACCGAGTTTTTTCTTTTCATAGGCGATGTGGTCGTCTATCTCACTTATTTTGGCTGTGCTTTTCCAGAGCTGACCACGAATGGTTTGCATCAACAGGTCCAACCCCCTCAGTTCCCGAACTGTAAATTCGAGCCCCGGGAAGGGTTTGTTCTCGTAGTCGGCCAACACTTTTTTAATATCATAAGTCATGTTTTGATCTGATGTGGCGTCCCTGATACCTTCCAGACCTTGAACTAACTTCGGAGGAATCTTAGGTCGCGCGCCACCGTAATCTTTGAAGCCTAGTTCCTTTTGGACAAACTGACTTCCATGTTTACCGGCCAATGTTGATAAAGCAAGCGGTTCTCTAGTGCGTTTATTCATAAGATCGATCCCCGGGCGAGACTTCAAACGCAGCGTGCCATTGCCATCAACAAAAAACTTGGAATCGTCTCGCTCCAACGGATATACGTAATGTTTATCCTTTTTTAAACCTTCATAAAATCCGTCGACGGCGCCTTTAAGGAGCTCGTCACCTTGCGAGAATGAGGTCTCCTGATCATCATTGAATGCCTGGGCACTAGCGCCCGGTATCTCATCCATAGGTATGTCTTCATCCATTAGTATTAAAAATATATTTCTTTTATATAACAATGTACGGTAGAAAATTAGATCCTTTCAGAAGATTGAGAGAGCCATTAGGTGCCAGAGCCGTGCGACAGTCGGTGACCATCACCAACAATCCCAGCAAGATAGACCAGAATCAAACTCTGCTGGTTAGATTTCCAAACCTTGGTGAGAATGACCTCATTGTACCAGGCACTGTTCGACTGGCGTTCAATATCACGTTGACCTCCGACAACGACAAACGCGAGCTAGTGCGGAACGTGGGTCGAGCTATCATCAAGAAAACGACCGTCAAGATCAGCGGTAACGAGGTGCTGAGCATCGACGACAGCGACGTGTTTCACTGCTACAAGGATCTCTGGAAAAGCGAGAGAGAACGAGTCAATGATGTGTACCAGGGTATCAGCAAATCAACCCGGGCGCGCATAGGATACGTCTTCACGACAGACCAGCAAGACAAGCTATCGGACGGTGAAAAGGCCATCGCTCTAGCATACGGGAATCGATTCTGCGTGCCGCTCGACTTCGAGTTGCTCACGGGACACGCGCCGTTTTACCAGGCCGCACTGGGTGATAGGCTCGAATACGAGCTCACGTTTAACGACTATAGCAAAGTAGTGCGTACACCGAACGGTGATGAGGCCAGTTATGCCATAGACAACATCTCTCTGGAGTTCGACATGGTCACTAGCCCGGAGCTGGCCAGGCAGGTTCGAAGCCAGTACTCTGGGAAGATGGCTATACTGTACGATCGCGTACTGAGGCATAGATCAGTCGTGCGAGATAAGAGCGACACTGTGTGGAATATCAACCTGAACGTGCCGGCGCGATCGATGAAAGGTATCCTGGTCGTCCCCGTGGAGGATTACGATCCATTCCGGAGGGACAGCGAGAAGTTTTTCAACCCCGAGATTGAAAAGGTGGAAGTTACCATCGAGGGCGTGCCCAACCAGCTGTTCAGTCATGGTATGAGACCACACCAGCAGTGGGATGAGATAAAAAAGCTACCAGTGGGGGATTACATAACAAAGGACCTGGACCTCGGCTCCGTGCAGATCGGTGAATACTTGACCACCAAGTACGCCCTATGGTTGGACATGCGATCCACGGATGATGATAAACTGCACGGTAGCGGGCGCCGTATAGATAACGGTAGCGAAGGGATAACCATCCAGATTACTAAGAAGGCTCAAACCGCTGGTAAGTTGAAATTATATCTGTACGTTATTATGGACGCGCAACTTAATATAGACAATGGGAGATTCGTGCAAGCCATCTACTGATGGGGGAGACCCCCTGGGGTTACCCACTGACCCACACTGCGCTATCATATGCGGGCAGACTGGCTGTGGTAAGACCGTTTTCGCGTTGGATATGTTGGAGGGTTACTACAAGGATGTGTTCGATAACATCGTTATCATGTGCCCTACTCTGAGCATGAATAAAACGTACGCGCGACCTTGGGTGATGACGGACCCGGACGTACACAAAATCGACCCTGGAACACGCCTGCAGGACTGGTTGAAAGCTCTTCACGAGAAATTTAAAGGGGAACCGACGCTGTTCATACTGGACGACTGCAGCGCTAATCGTGAGATAACAAAAAAGAGAGACATGCTATCGTACCTGGCCTTCTCCGGCCGTCATGCAAATCACAGCGTCTGGGTGCTAACGCAGAAGTTCAACTCGGTGTTGAAAGACCTCAGGGAGCAGACGCGATGGGTGGCCTTATTTCACTGCAAGGATAGGGATTCGTTCGAGGAGTGTTTGAGAGAGAACGATGTGATGAGTAAATTAGAACGGGAACGGGTGAAGAAACAGCTCGCTGAAACTAAACACGCTAAGCTCGTTCTAAAAACCGACCAACCAGTAGCATATAGAGTATACTAAAGCTAAGCAAAGCTAAGCAAAGCTAAGCAAAGCTATGATATTTGAAGTATTTATCGTGTGCAACTTAACATTCATTTCTCTGTGTTTTGTCTGCATCGGGTATTATATAGTTAAAACTAAATCTTACTTGTTATATTATAAGATGGAGTGTGAGGAATTGCTCGAACAATTGTCGTTGGAGGGTTCCCCCAGTGGGGGTGTGGGGGATTCCCCCAAGCGAGAGAAACTGGTGGCGTTGGCTGTTGGTGGCAAAGCCAAACATTACTTTGGAGACTACACTCCGGATAAAATTAACAAAATGTCAGCCGAAGAAATCGATAAGCTGTACGCTAGATACGAGTCTCGGCTTGGAGCAGAAATGACAAAGACAATAGGATCGGCTATGACCCAGATATACACCGGTATTGTATCACACTTCCTTCCCATTCCACCAGAGCGCCGACTTTACCTGTGGGAGGACCTCGAGAAAGACCCTTTTATCGAACACGCCGTGAGCTCTATCAGCTGCGGGCTGTACCACAAATATGGTATGTTGTTGGCTCCAGTGACAGCGGCGATTATCACGGCAAAACATTGTCAATTTGAGAGAAAGAATAATAATAATAGTATAGATGGATGCTGCACAGGAGGAGACCCCAGTGGTGGTACCCCCTTCACAGGAACCAGTGACGGTGGAGGTACCTCCAACAGTAACCAGACAGAAGAATCCTAAGAGAGTAGCTGCCGGTAAAAAACGGTGGTGTAACCAACATAAAGTGACCAACCCAACCCGACTGTTGTTGGCTGTAGGCGTAACTGCTGCCTTGGCTATCTCGTGGTTATATACACGTGAGGGAAACCCTAACCGTGAGGTGGATACCCCCACGCCGCCGGCAGGCCCCACTATTGACCCGCATATCATGTTATAATTTTAATATTTTATATCATATACATAATGTCTGAGGGGAAAACGTTCGTCAACGACGCATACCACGCCACAGTGGTAGCCAGTCTAGCCGTAGGGTACGCTCGGTTGACTAAAATGGTGCTTAAACAACCAACTATCAAGCTAGATTTCAACCTGCAGGATATGGGTATGCTCATAATGAACCTTGGTATGGCGATGGCCACGAAAGACATCCTAGTAAAACAAGGAATAATACCTGATAATATAATGAAATAAATATAGGGATGGCCACGATAGCTATGATGGTCGGTGGGGCGTTAGTGAATGCCCTGGCATTTTCCGGGAGTAATTTCCTCTTCTCGAAACTACGAGATGATCACGCGGCTGAAATACAGGAAGAAAGGAAGCGACACGATCTCGCTACTGAGAAATTACAAAGAGCACAGGCCGAGTACGCTAAAAAACGCCTCCAGAGGATCGATTTTATTAACGAACAACTCACGCGTGAAAACCATGCCGTTCAAACATTCAACGATGTCGATGAAGCAATGAAAGAATACTATCTACTAACTGGTAAACAATTGGAACCGCTCAATAAACCCACACTCGCTCAGTACTACACACCATCCAAGGGACAAATGAATCGTGAACTGGGCTTCATAGTGTTGGGTATAGCAGCTACTGCGTTGGTTGCTAAGCAATTAAACTAAAATACCTATATAAGTAAACATGAGACCCGCTCCATACCGATGCGAATATATACTTATGGGGAAGACCGAGGCCTGTGGTAGGAAATGCAGGAATCAGGGGTTCTGTTGTTTCCATATGGGAAGTCCTAACTACACGTGTTCTGTGTGTGGTATCGGGGTTAAAGGGCACTACTGTTTATGTAAAGCTCACGGAGCGAACGTAGTCAGACATCAACTCATATACGAGAATAAAAAAGGCTACATAAAAGAACGTAGGCGACTGCTCAAGATAGCCACTTAAGAGTTACCTCCCCTTACTGTGAACCAATTAGACATTAGTTCTCTTAGGTGTAAACACGATGTCTACTGTAAGCGAGCTCAAGAGGGTCGCAAAACAGAGAGGTGTTATCGGGTATTCTAGAATGCGGAAGTCAGCATTGTTGAGATTACTAGGTTTAGAAGCCCCTCCTACGGTAAAACAATTAAAAGCTCAAGCGAAACAGCTTGGACACACGGGTTATTCAAACCTGGGGAGAGCCGGGTTAACCGCATTGTTATCACATGCCCCCGTAGCACGTCCCACTGTAAAACAACTGAAAGCCGAGGCACACGATTTGGGTTTAGGCGGGTATTCCCGTATGAGAAAACCACAGCTTTTAGAATTATTACGACAGAATAGAGCTATTGACCTACAGTTCGTGCGCACTAAGCACGCTGTAGGTAACTATTTGGGAAGTTGGCGCATGGATGTTGATAGAAATATAGACATTACAGATATCAAGCCTCTGATAGCTGATAAGGTCAACCAGGAACTAAATAATCTAGGAAGTATCAAGTTTCAGATCACAGTGAAAATGTCGCTCGATAAGGAGGGCACCACAGGGGTCACTGAGTATTTTCAACCTTACTTCCGAGGTCAACAAGAGGTCGTCACACATACAGAGACCATTGACGCATCAATCGATAATAGTTTTCAGCAGATACGAGAATACCTAGAACGCTACACGCACATGGGGTCCGGGTGGGCTGTAGATAAAATCGATAACGTCTATCTAGACATAGCTAACTACGTGCCGTTCAGAGGCGGGTCATACCTAGCCTTGCCCCCCTACTATAAAAACAAACAAGCCATAGTAAACGTTAAGAATAGAGGAAACGATTGCCTGAGGTTATCTATCAGGTCAGCCTTATTTCCAGCTGCCACTAATCCGAACAGGCCTTCTAATTATCCACAGGACGATGGGCTCAACTGGGATGGTATAGATGAACCCACCCCAATATCCCAGATCACTAAAGTAGAAAAACAGAATAATCTGGCTATAAATGTCTTTGGACATGAAGGTAACACAACAATAGTACACAGGGTCAGCCCGGTGAAGGATCACCAAGTTATTAATTTATTCATGATCAAGCGAGGTGAAACGTATCACTACACGTGGATAAAAAATCTCAGCCGGTTGTTGCACGACCAGTCGAAACACGATGGGGAAAAACACTTTTGTGTACGATGCCTACATGGCTTCACCCGAGCTGATTTATTAGAATCCCACCGGGATGATTGTCAAGGTGTGGGGCAGACGGCGATACGAGTCGACATGCCTAAGGAAGGTGACAATATCCTAAAATTCAGTAACCACAAGAATCAAATGTCTGTGCCTTATATTATATACGCCGACTTCGAAGCCTTAGTTGTGGGTGGGGATTCCCCCACACCCCCTAGTGGGGGTAGCTTCACCCACAAGACACAAGAGCATAAAGCCTGTTCGTTTGGATACATTGTCGTCCGTTGTGACGGGGAAACGAAAGCTCCGGTAGTGTATAGGGGCCCTGACGCGGCTGAAAGGTTTCTAAAGTGCTTGCAGGAGGAAGAAAAAATTATTAGGAATACATTGTATAGAATCGCTCCCATGCGTATGACCCGAGCCGACAGGCTAGCTCACGCTAGTAGCACTAACTGTCACGTGTGTGACTCACCGCTTAACGGTGATTCGGTGAGAGATCACTGTCACATAACTGGTAAGTATAGAGGCGCCGCTCACAACGCGTGCAACCTCAAGCTTAAAATCAACCCTAAGACAATAAACATCCCCGTTGTCTTTCACAACTTGAGAGGGTACGACTCACACTTGATCATGCAGGCCATCGCGAAAATCGATGGTAATATATCATGCATCCCCAACAACATGGAGAGATACATCTCCTTCAGCTTAAACGGACTTAGGTTCATTGACTCGTTTCAGTTCCTCCTGTCGTCACTCGACAGTCTGGTCAAGGCCAACAATACCTTCCCTATCACCGATCGATACACAGACGCCGAGACTAGACACCTGCTTATGAGGAAGGGTGTGTACCCATATGAGTACATGGATAGTTGGGTCAAGTTCACCGAGACCAGACTACCTCCTATCGACTGCTTTTATAGCAAGCTGAATGAGGCGTCCGTCTCACGAGACGATTACTCGCACGCGATTAACGTATGGAATAAACTGGGTTGTAAGAACCTGGGCGATTATCACGACCTGTACTTGAGGACAGATGTACTGCTGTTAGCCGACGTGTTCGAGACGTTTCGGCGGACATGTTTCAAGCAGTATAAACTCGACCCCGCATGGTATTACACCAGCCCAGGTCTGTCGTGGGACGCCTTGCTTAAAAAGACCGGAGTTAATTTAGAATTGCTCACAGATTACGACATGCACCTATTCATTGAGAAAGGCTTGCGAGGTGGGATTTCCATGGCATCCAAACGATACGCTAAAGCAAATAATCAATACGTGAAAGGTTACGATCCTAACAAACCAACCAATCACATTCTCTACCTCGACGCAAATAACCTGTACGGCTGGGCCATGAGCCAGTATCTACCTACAGGGGGATTCGAATGGGTACCCCACGTTGATGTTATGAGCATTGCACCAGATTCGAACAAAGGTTATATCCTCGAGGTTGACTTAGAGTATCCCAAGGCATTACACGCATCGCACAACAGCTATCCCCTTGCACCCGAACGTATGAGGGTTAACCCAGACTGGATGTCTGAGTACCAACATAACTTGTCAGGTGGTTGTGTGACAGACGTTGAAAAACTCGTGCCTAACTTAATGAATAAGACCAAGTACATCGTTCACTATCGCAACCTACAGCTGTACCTGTCGTTGGGTATGAGGCTGACCAAAATACACAGGGTGCTCATGTTTGACCAGAGCCCATGGATGGAGCCCTACATCAGAATGAACACAGACCTACGAAAAAAAGCCACCAGTGATTTCGAGAAAAATCTCTACAAGCTCATGAACAACTCGGTGTTTGGTAAGACTATGGAGAACCTGAGGAAACGCGTGACCGTGAAGCTGGTTAGATCTAGTGAGGAAGACAAGCTCAGGAAATTGATAGCCAGTCCGGCATTCAACCGTAGCAAGATATTCACAGACGACCTGGCTGCCCTACACATGAAGAAAAGCCACATAAAATTCAACCGACCTGTTTACGTGGGGATGAGCATCCTCGATTTATCCAAACACCTGATGTACGACTTTTACTACAACGAGCTCAAGAAACAGTACGGCGACAGGTGCGAAGTGCTGTACACTGACACGGATTCCCTGCTGATGGAGATTCGAACCGAGGACGTGTACGAGGACATGAAAAAACACCTCGATTTATACGACACCAGCGACTACCCTAAGACCCATGCCATGCACAGTACGGTAAATAAAAAGGTCCTAGGTAAGATGAAGGACGAGTGTGCTGGCACGCCCATAGCCGAGTACATAGGTTTGAGGCCTAAGATGTACTCCATACTGAAAGCCGACAATAGCGAGATCCGGAAGGCTAAGGGGGTTAAGAAGTATGTGGTGAAACAACACATCAAACACGCCAGATTCAAGGAAGCCCTGTTCAAGACCCGTACCTTTAGGCATAAAATGAACACACTTAGAAGTGATGGGCACAAGATATACGGACTGACTATAAACAAGACGTCCCTATCGCCTATGGACACGAAACGTTGGATAGCTATTGATGGGATAAACACATACGCGTATGGACATGAAAAAATTTGAGTCTATTTACTACAGCCCGCGTGGGTACTGGAAAGGAGCTAGCGCAGTAGATAAGCTAGCTAAACTAGCGCGAGTACCCCCGGAGGAAGCCAAAGCGTGGCTTGAAAAACAAGCCCTGTGGCAGATCTATTTACCTGCACCACGCTACGTACCTAGAAGGAGGTTCGGTATTAACATACCTAATAGCATTCACCAGGCAGACCTACTGTTCCTACCCCACGACAAGAGGTACAAGTATGCCTTAACCATAGTGGACGTAGCCAGTCGTTACAAGGAAGCCGAACCCTTGACCACGAAAGATTCGGGCCAGGTAGCCAGAGGATTCGAACGTATATACAAACGCAGTCCGCTGACGTGGCCAACAGAGCTGCAAGTTGACCCCGGACGGGAGTTCATGGGTGCCGTGTCACAACTGCTAGCCAAACACGATACGAAGGTCAGGCGTGGCACGGCTGGAGCCCATCGCAGCCAAGCTATAGTTGAGAGATTTAATAGGACTTTGGCTGAGCGCTTGTTCGGCCATCAGTATGCTAGGGAGATGACCACCCCTGGAAAACGATCGACTGAATGGGTCACGAGGTTACCCGAGGTGGTGTCGGCAATCAACCATGAAGTCACCCGTCTCACCGGTAAGAAACCGGCAGACGCTATCAAACTAAAATCAATAGTTGCAGAGTCGGCCGCTCCATTGCGTGGGAAGGAGAAACAGATACCGGATAGGGCCCTAGTGAGGTATCTGTACCAGCCTGGGGAACACGAGGGCGATAGCCGTAAGCGAGCCACCGATCCTATATGGTCAGTCAAAACTTACAACATAGATAAAGTGGATATGAAAGCCGACGAACCTAACTTGTACTACTTGAGGGGTGGGCCGGGTAGGGGGTTTGTAAGAGAAGAATTATTGATCGTACCGTACGGCACAGTGTTACCGCCTGCCAAGTCACGGTAAACGTGATGGCGTAGCTTTGTAGTAGGGGTAATAATAGCAAGAGCTAATGGTCCCACCAAAGCCTCATTTAGTAAATGAGGCTTTTTAGAGGGGGTTTTTGAAAAGTGTTTTCGGACTGTCATTCCCTATACTACTCTAATGAACCAAGAATTGGTTGGGATGTTTTCGAAAAAACACTTACACAAACGCCGAAGTGCGCTTTCCGCCATATTGGATAGTGTTTACAAAATCACATTTCGACAAGGCCGATATTGAGACGCCTATTATGTCACGTATACTTCATAGTCTACTGCGACATATGCATCATATAATTCCCCACACATCATAGAATCAAATTACAAATGGTCTTTGTCACCAACACCAACTGTCTACATAAAACGAACGAGAACGAACGCGGTGCTCGAAAGACTGTGCCTTTCAAATGTAAACAAACAAAAAATCCGATTTTACACTACGTGGCATTTTCGGAAATTTTCCAGCATCCAGTCGTGTAATCATTGCTCACAATGGTTAAGTACGCCTAGAATATTAAGCTGAAGAGTATCGCAGCAAGAAATAGCAAGTTAAAAAATATACAATGCAATCATTTAATGATTCATTAGCAACTGTCAAAGTTTCCATGCAGCGTGATGCAATGACTGACGCAAAATCAAGCAGAACGACAACAGTACTTATCGGCATTTCTGGTTTCTTCCGTCATTTACATTGTAAACGGTAAAAACATATAACAATACACAGATACTCAGAATAATTCTGATTACTTACATCTCATATTTATGTTCAAAAGATCCCTGAATCAATGCAAGAGTCTTTGCAACATCCGCCATTTTGAAAGAAATCGGTCATGGGTAGTGATGTCACACGTCAACATTGTTGCACATATTAGGCAATTTCTCTGAGGAGAAGGTCGGTTGAACAAGAGTAAACACAATCTCCATATCATTCCGATTGCACTTTCAGTATTGTGATGTATATTTTGCATATTCGGACCAGGTGCGAGTCTGTCAAAAACGTTTTGAGACATATTTTGATAGCAACTACGATATCTAACTCAATATTTATACGAAAACTGCTGAAGAATATGTAACAGGTCATGTTTTAATTTGGACAAACCTTATGTACATAATTTAATAGTTCTCTCTTTTTACCTTTCATTACATACCTATGAAGAGAAATAACATAATCATAAATGTTTATATCCTAAATGAATATTCATTTACGCTAAATTGATGCCAGGCAGGTGCACGTGTTGCTAACAATAAGATACGTAGTAAAACCGTCTAATTGTTGATATATTCAGGACACTATTTCGTTTTTTCTAAAGTGCGTTGAATTCTGGCATAGAAGCTGAGACCTTTGACATATTCAATGGAAATTAGGTGAGATATATACTAATCAGCAAAGCAGTGTCGTCTTTTTCCGACGTCACAAAAGGCACAAAACATGCCATGACGTCAACTAAAATGTGGCATCATTTTCAGTTATATTATTATATAATGTCATTACATTTGAAGATATGTCTGTTAATAGTGATGCAAAAATAATCAAAATACATCTACACAAACAGGAGAATTTGGGAATCTAAGAACTAAATTATGTATTGCCATCCAAATCGATTTCTCATGTAGTACGTTGGTATCTTTCCTTATAAACTGTGAAACTACCAAAAAGTCTCCGCTCACATTGGGGAACTTTGTATTGGAATAGGTTTGTTCACTGTGTACAAAACATTGCGAAAATATACTGTCTGTATTCACAGCAAATTCTCTCCATGTGGTCTTAGTTACACTGACCTGATGTAAAGCATAGTGGAGTTATGCCCCCTTAACTCTATACTTGCATTAGCTTCCTGTCGACGTTTGACGTCATAAAAGAGAATCCATTATTGACATTTAATGCGGTCCATTTTTTAATATTGAGTGTATAATGTTGTGCATTAACACATAAATCCATTTCATATACACTTATGTCGTTCTGACACCAGACTGTATTTTCTTCGCTCACACTTTTTGTAAAGATGATAAATTTTAAAAAACGTAGCAGAGTGCTCAGTGAAAACTGAGAAATTTAATGATTTTTAACGCACACAAAAGTCTTGGACAACATTTAGCAGTATCTATTTCTCAAATCCCTGAGGTTGTCGCAGTTATATTTATACCAACAGATAGGAAATTAAATATTCTACATATCTGTGTAATTTTATAGCTGTACACAGGTCCAGGACCACACTAGCGCAATTCTCGCACAACGTTCACTTTTCAAACCTTATGAAAATGTGCGCCTGAAAAAAAAAATCGGCATCCACGGATTAAGGTTACAGCTAAGGTTGGAGCCCAAGTTAAGGTTGCCCTAAGGTTGTTTTGTGCAACAGGCGTATCTTTTTCTTAAAGTGATCATAACTCTAACCTTAGTGCTTAAGGATGACCTTAGCTAAGGTTGTTTTGAACAACGGGGCACTGGTCCTACAGGACCTTAGTTACTCATCCACCTAAATACTCTGCACATGCGCTTCACCAAAGCTTCTCTTTTGCTTTGTAATTCTTGCTCTAATTACAATTAATACTCACACACCTTAATACTCTGCTCAGGATATGTTGGAACTTTTACTCCATCAATGTGCTATGTTATATTCCTATTTTGTATAATGTAGTATCATTATGGTGAGCCAAGTTCCGGACACCGGTCCTACAGACATCCATCAGCAGGCAGTAATGCATTCCCAGCAAGCATGCACAAGTATGCACTACTCCTGGGAATTAATTATCAGTGGACAGAATGAGCCACAGAAGAGGATATAGCACATAGGACATGGGGAGAATTGTGTATCTCCAGCTGCGGCATTGACAATATCCACAGTGAGGGGGAGTTGTGGACATTCATGTCTTGAGGCACGGTGCAGGTAAAGGCACCAAAGGACTCTATCTATTCCTACCTGGAGGTCTGTATACTGCAGTCAGTCATCAACACCTGTTTCTTTGGTATCTTGTCAGCAGCTTAAACTCTGGTACTTCTCAACCACACATACACACACACTGTTGTGATTTAATTTCAACACAGCAACATGTAAAGTCTTACCACAGCTCATCATTCCACACTAGGTATTTGTTCTAAACAAGACGATGCTCACAGACAAATCATTGACATTTGGCTGTGTTCATTTCATTAGGAGAAGACTAATTCATGCTTTAACCTCCGCTCAAAAGGCTTCAGGACTAGAATATCTTAATTTTGTAGCTTCAGTTGTTCCAGGAGCTAGCCTCATGTCACGGCTCACACTTGTTCAACAAACTCCCATAGCAGACAAGAGAGATCTAAAACAGGGAACAAAAATACACATTTGTACTGTTTGGTTTTGACCCATAAACATGGTGATCTATGAGTCACATGATGCTCACACACTATATAGGACACTGCCAGAGGAACAAGGTCATGAATCATGTCTCACAATCAGCTTTGGTATCACCAGCTTCTCCTGAGGAGCATACAGTGTGACACTAAGAAATGCCATACCATGTAACTAATGTAGCAGCTACTTCTGTGACATAGTCAACCACAGTTCCACCAGCTGATTGTGTGACACAGTCAACCACAGTTCCACCAGCTAATTCTGTGACATAGTCAACCACAGTTCCACCAGCTGATTGTGAGACACAGTCAACCACAGTTCCACCAGCTGATTGTGTGACACAGTCAACCACAGTTCCACCAGCTGGTATTGTGGCACAGTCAACCACAGTTCCACCAGCTGATTGTGTGACAGTCAACCACAGTTCCACCAGCTGATTGTGTGACACAGTCAACCACAGTTCCACCAGCTGGTATTGTGGCACAGTCAACCACAGTTCCACCAGCTGGTTTTGTGGCACAGTCAACCACAGTTCCGCCAGCTGATTGTGTGACACAGTCAACCACAGTTCCATCAGCTGGTTTTGTGGCACAGTCAACCACAGTTCCACCAGCTGATTGTGTGACACAGTCATCCACAGTTCCATCAGCCGATTGTGTGACACAGTCAACCAGTTCAACCAGCTGGACTACAGGTTTGCCACACCATCTTTTGATTGTGTGACACAGTCAACCACGGGTCCCTCCTTGTGAGTATAACCCATACAAATGGCAGAGACAAGTCATCTAGAAACTGACTAGCTCTCCCAACGCCTTAACAGCAGAACAACTGCTTATCCTTCCTGATAGCAGCAGTTCGTTTGATATGTCACGAGAGTCTTACAGACATCCAAGACATGAGCATGTCGAAGAGTCTCAGGTACCGGGCAAGGGAGACAGAAGGAAAGCAGGTGCTTATTAGGCGCTGTTATGTGCAAGGTGCCAGTGATCTTAGGATGGTAAGAGTCAGGCAACTGAATACTGACACTGTCTTTGTGAAAGACAGTCACAGCAGGGTCCAAAGACATCGAATGAACTGTGACCCGTCTGCCAGACATTACCACCACAAGAAAGGCAGCCTTCCAACAGTGAAAGAGATGAAAGTTCATAAAAAAGAGGACCTGACAGCCAATCAAGGGCAACTGATAAGTCCCACTAGGGACTAATCTGTCGGACAGTCAGACTGATGCTATCCACACCTGCTAAAAAGTGCTGCACAAGAAAGTGCTGCCCTAAGACACCACCACTGACAGGAGTATGGAAGGCAGATATAGCCATGGAGTAGCCTTGGATAAGGAGGTGATTCCAGACAGTAACAGGCCACCCACTGAATCCTGAAACCAGCTTTGAGCCAACAAAAGAGGTGCAAGGAGTGCAAACAGTCGAGGTGGCTGGGTGGCAAGCTGCAAGAGAACCTTGGGAATCAGGTGTAGAGGGGGAAACGCCCACAATACCCTGCCCGTCCAGTTGGAAAGTGTCCTGGGCAACGGCCGTCGGATCTGGTATCTGAGCGCAAAACACCAGAATGTGGTTCGTCTCTCCAGAGGCGAACAGATCTATCTGGAATGATCTGAACAACTGGGAGATGAAGCATCCACTTGTGTGGGTCCCAGGACACGTTGAGAGAGCGTGTCTGCACAAACGTTGTCTACCCCTGGGAGATAAACAGGCATCACCCGAATACTGAATCGGTCACACCATAGCAGGAACTGCTCGACTCCAGTGAGCCGCAAGTGCACAAAGGAGCCAATCGTCCAGGTATGGGTGGCAGCACCTGTCCTGTGACCTGGCCACTTGCGCTGGGAGTAGCATGAGTTTGGTGAACACCCTCGTAACCGTAGCAATACCGAAGGGACGCACCCAAAACTGATAACACGTCTTGTCAAAGAAAAACAGGAGGTACTTCCTGAAGTTGGGGTATGCATCTTTGAGGTCGATGAATGTGAGTCAGTCACCTTTTTCAACAGATGAGATCACTGAAAGTCGACCACCCACAGGGCTATGTGGCAGAAGACAATGAAATCCTGATCTCGGCAGTGCACTGACTGCTTGATCTGGGGTTAATGATAAGGACTTAGGGTTCCTAAAAGTAGAGACTACCTCCATGGCGTCAGGGACTACTGTGGCTGCCCCAGGAAAGAGGGCAGACCCCATCATGTAGGAGAGTGCCAGCAGTGCCTGTTGTGTAGCGGGCAAATACAGGACAACAAAGAGTCAAAGACGACAGAGGCCCATTACTGCCGACATCACTTGGCAAGCCAAGGACCAAATGAAGTCTCCGGCCCGACACGACTTGTCAGCTACTGTGTGCAGTACCAAAGCAATGTGCTGCCATACCGCAGCCTCAATGATGCACCGAGCGAGAAAAAACAACATACTCGTCCCTCCCGGATCCTCATTCTCTTCCATAAGCTCCTCGACCCGATCTACTGGCAGTGAAGTCTCTGTTTCCATAGACAGCTCCGGGGGATCGGTCGAGGGAACACCTGAGAAGGAAAGAGGCTTGTGCAAAGCCTGATGCAAATGACCCAGAACCTGACATAGAGTCAGTGTAGCGAACTGATGGTAACCTGAACAGTGTTGACACCAAATGGCCAAGTGGTGGGACCGATTGTGACTGTGTCTAACCAACCACGAGGACAGTGAGACCAACAGGAGGTGGTATGGATGAATCCTTCGCTAGTTTAGCTGCATCACCCCCAGATGTAGAAGACAAAGAAGAGCTCTTCTTCTTATTGTCTTATTTGGCTTGGCTTGTTTTTTAAGGAGGCTCCTGCCCAAATGTCTCCCCTGTCTGAATTAAAGATATACAGAAGATCATATCTGCATGGAGCGTCTTGATCGCACAGGGAGTGAAGGTCAGACACATTTTGCAGCCTTGATCATCGTGCGCTTCTTCAGCTAAACAGCACAAGCACACCAAGTGCCAATCTGAAGCGGTAGCATTGCACTACGGGGTTAACTGTTAAGAAAACAGAACTGCTATATGACTAGTAGCAAGGACTGTTTGAAACGTATAGTATGCACACATACATGTCAAACAGAAAAAATAGTATGCACAGGCGGCATTTAACTGTATAAGGCAAAACAGAGTAAATTGTAAGTGATATGCATTAGTAACCAACAACATTACTCTGCATAACTTACCAAACCCTCCCAAAATAGGAGATAATAAAGTAAGTATTATTAAATATAACCCCCTAATCCCTCCTTCCTATGCTCACAGAACCAGAAGGAAGGACCACTGGGACTGTGTGTCTGTGAATGGACATGCATCCGTTCTGGTTAACAACAGCACGAAAAGTGAGGTACGAGGAGGACAGTGACAGTTACCTGCTCTTGGCTACAAGGTGTTTTTTTGTTTTGTAAAATGCTTATTGAAATATTGTTACAACATTTTAATGCTACATGTACCCCAAGGAGGACTTCTTCTGAAAAAGAATATGATTGTTGTGAAACTTTCCCTCATACAGGGACTGATACATAAAATATGGAGATGTGGTAGTCACAATCTGCACTTGTTTCATTAAAAACTTGTATTGTAGATAGAGAAGTTTCAGTTACCGTGTAGTCGGGGATGAGCCCGTAGTTGAGGCTGTTGATGGACATGACAATGTTGAAATGTACCAGGCTGATGCTAAACCCAAATTCTTCACAGATAGAGAATGTCAAACTTTTGAATAAATCCCCATCCAAGTCTTCAATATACACAAAATTCCATCCATACAGAGTCTAATGCTGACAAATATGATCCTTGCACAAACGATGTCATCAAACTACCACAATTCTGGTTCTCCTGGATCAGAGGTATCAGATCCATTTTCCTGTTGCAGGTGACACTGCAGGGCTCATTCCCACTACCCCAGCTGCTGTCTCGTTTTTAGAAAGCTACTGGCTCAAAATCAGCTGGAATTTATAGACAGAATGTGGAACTTACAAAAGGAGTTTTTAAAACAGAAAACAATGTTTCACCGATAAGAAGATATGTAATTGACAATCAAGCTCTCATAGTAGACCCAGTACAACAACTGTTGACAGTTCATACTATTACCGATTCCATGAAAATCTAATTTACAAGCATCTTGATGGGTTTCGTCATTGTCCTTGTCAATCTGAATGAATCAATCTGCAGCTTAGGAAGGTTGCGGTGACCAGAGGTATGGTTCCCCAGGGTGCAAGATGACCGTGACTACATCCACGATCAGTGGCTGATCAGTGTAAGTCAACACAGGTAAGCTGCCCCACTTCACTAGGTCACCCTCTGTCAGACATCCAAACACTCAAATCCGAAAAAATCAAAACATGTGAGGCTGCTAGCAAACTTGAAAGCCAGAAATCAGTGAAATCTGTAGCATATGAAAAATTTGAATTCGGGAATTACTCTTCCAGAAGTCCAAGATACATGACAGAGAGAAAGCATCTGGAGTCTACTGCCATGTACTTCTGTCTCACTTGCAGCCAGTGATCAGGATACATTGAGGTGATGGCCACCAGTCAATGACACTTGTAACTCCACCTGCACTTTGAAAACACTGTGATAACATGTTATCAGAGATCCAACAGCAATATTATCTCTCATGTCAGATACCCCATGTACGAGGGATTGTTAAAGCCATAAGAGTAATGTTGTTGTTAAATGATTTTTGCCAGTATTCTAAGGTCAGTAAGATATTTAGTCCAGGAGGAGATTCTCAAAAGGGGCCTGGAAATGGGATTTTGTAGCCTCCCCAGTACCGATTTGGCTTGACACTATTTTCAGTTAGTATGATGTCTTGGGCTCATGAAAAGGCCTGTAATACTCTCAGATTGTAGTATCAGGTTTTTTTCATAGGCCATTTTATGTGGTGGGAGTCTGTGAGCATTGTCATAACATTTGGTTTGCTGCCCAACAACACCTCAAAGTTAATGTTGTATAGTTTTACTACTGTCAATCTGATTACTTTCATTTTGACTTTTGTGTATTGCTAAAGGATGTAGAAATTATTTGACATGTTTTTGCTTTTGCCACCATTTTGGCCGTCATCTTGAATTGTCGTGTGTAGACTTCACAGCACTTGAATTTATATATAAATTAACATTGAATGTTTCCATTTACATCCAATGTTGATACTTTTGATGTTATTTGACACTTGTCTCTTATACAACGGTGGCTTGGACACAAAACAAGTTATTTTGTATGGTCATGTCATGGTAATATGTTATGTTTTACAGCTTATTCTTTGAGACGGGGGATTTTAGCGATTTGCTGACTTTTCATGGAAAAATGTGGTGGTGATTTATTTATTGAAAGTTTACATTGTTCTTGTAACTTGAATCAGTTGTTTTTGTTTCCCGTTTACCTTCTAGAGTGACAGCATGTTATATGGAATTATTTCATATTATCCAGAATTCAAAATGGCTGCCAAGATGGCCACCATTGTAGTTTTACTACATAGCAGAGGACTAAATTTGTACTGATATAAAACCAAACAGTTCATGTCACATGTTTAAAACAATATAGAAAAACAAATAACTAAATTTCAATGGTATGGTTAATAAAAACTTCACATTCCTGAAATATTTTATGAAATAACCTAGTCCAAAGAATAAGAAAACTATTCTTCATGGTCGATAACTGTGTCTAAAGTCTGGTTGTACAGGGCTGGGGAAGCAGGGGTACAGCTGCCCACCTTTAATTTTTTTACAGGTTATTTTTTACACATAAACATATTGATATAACACTATTTTAATGTTGATAGTGCCCCCCTTAATTGAGAAATTGTCAAATAATTTCTACATTCTTTAGCAACACATGAAAGACAAAATGAAAGTGATTATGTAAAGTGCCATCAGTCACACGTGATGCTGCCCTTATTGCTTCATCTCACGCCCAAGAAAGCACCCTTTGTTTTAGCCAGCAAGCCGAGCAGCAGTACATGCTTTGGCTCAGGTTTTAATTAACTAACTCAGGACCAGCTTTTAATTAACAAACTCAGGACTGAGTTAGTACACTCCCTTGGCATATGAACTGTGTGTATAGGCTATATATTGGTCTTGATACTGGCACTGACCATGTCTCACTGTTCAGAAGTTGTGATTTGTGTGAAGGACTGGTGATCGTCTAGTAGTCATCCATTGTATATGTTACTTATTACAGAAAAATGTTACATTGTTGAACTGCAAAGTGAAAACATGTAAGTTACTAAATTATTTCATGAGAGCAATAGTGCAACAAAATGCTGTTTTGTTTGATTCACAAATTAGTGACCCTTCTGTTGTACTGTTTATTTAAACTGTCCCTCCGTGTAAGCAGTTATGTCCCGTGCTAAATGTTGTTCTGCAGGTTCCATGAACCGTACCTTGTTCACTCCAATTGCGGATCAGTTGTTTAATTTGTTCCAAATTGTTAGTTCCAAAACCATGTGTTAGTAGGAGTGACTAGGTTGGGGTTGAATACAATAATGTAGGTAGAACAGTATGCATGATGTGTTTGTACGAAACCATCAGTACTCACTGTATTGTAGCCGCATTGTACTACGCAAGGAAACCCTGTCCCTGTCCGGGTGTGTAGTGATGAAATCGAGGCAGTTGGGGGCGAGTTTATATACCTCCACTGGAACACTGTATGACAATTCCCTTTGTTTTTTGTTTTGGTTATTGTTTCTTATTAGTAGATTTATTTGGGAAAACCATCATATATGAGGTGACATACTCACAGAGTCTGTTATGCTTACTGGAAGCTAATGCAAGTGCTATTGGTACATTTGACTTTGTATGTAAAAGCTACCTTCTTCCAAGTAAATTTTCATGTTGAATTTGTATGCACTGTACTAACCTGACATAAGCTACTATCTACATTATGTATGATAACTGATACCTTCAGACATACATGATTCTTATTTTAACGTGTCTAATGCGATCAGGCTTGTTCTGCTTTTCACAATTACACTGATAGTAGTAAAACTATCCATGATTAACTTTGAGGTGTTGTCAGGCAGCACCACATGAAATGGCCTGTGAAAATAAACTGATACCACAATCTGAGAGTATTACAGGCCTTTTCAGGAGCCCAAGACATCATACTAACTGAAAATAGTGTCAAGCCAAATCGGTACTAGGGAGGCTACGACATCAAATGTTTCAGCTGCCTGCTCCTGGACTAATTCACAGATTCTGTCTGCACCCACAACACAAGTGACTGATTATGTCACGGGTCTGATGTCTCGGTATCAGTAGGTCAACTAGCCTTAAGTTGTTGTAGTCTGTCTATACCTTTCATCCAATCTGGCAATCAGCCATGCCACATGTGTCCAGTATCTGGGAGACATGCACTCATCATACTAACACACACCTTGTCCATGCTATGTCAGCCTTTATCAGCCAGTCAATTACAATCCTACTTAGTGGCCAGTAGGCCGGCCTTGTGGACATAAATCTGTAGCTGGAAGTGACTCACATCACTTTCAAATGTCTACACTAACAAGTAAACTGCAAGTTTTGACCTTTTTTGCATTCTATACACCTATAGTGTGTATCTTCCCATACCTTTGATGGAAATATTGCCCAGTTCAGTAAAAGATCTTGAGTGCTTTGAAGGCCTTTTGGTATCTTCAAAACCTACTTGATGTATTTCTGCCGGAGTGAAACTATCGGTCGTAACAACGGTTTACTTACTAAAACATGTTTTCTTCCTCAACGATCTGTCGGCAAGTATTTGTGTATCTATGGAATTTCCTTTCCGGTTCTCTAACTATATTTCCAACATTTCACATGATATTTTCCATAAGGATAAGGTCCAGATGCTTCATGTTAACTAAAGAACATCTTCAAAGAAAACTGAATAACCCAATCTATATATGACTGTGTCAGTGGTCTACATATGGGCTGACTTAAGCTAAGTCCTGTCAATATTAAACTGAAGTGAATAGCTGCACCAATGTTGAATTGTCTAACAAGTCTCAAATATCGTGTAAACCATAAAACATTAGAAACCATGTACAACAGTTCATATTAGTTTTTGATTATTGCAGTCATATATGGGATAATTGTACCAAACAGATATACTTGAAAAGCTCAATGTTGATGTTCTAAAACCATGTGTGGTGCTGTTTATGGTACCAGACATAATAAAATATACAAAGAAACTAATTATCACCTCTGGTGTCATAGAAGATACTTTCATACACTGACTGCATTTTACAAAATGGTTAATAACACTATGCTAAGTTATTTTAGTAACCTTGTTCCGTCTAGAGTATCAGATGTTGTTGGTTATAATCTGAGGGATCTTAGTAACCTTGTTCCGCCTAGAGTATCAGATGTTGTTGGTTATAATCTGAGGGATCTTAGTAACCTTGTTCCGCCTAGAGTATCAGATGGTTATAATCTGAGGGATGGTTAAAATCTTCATACTATAAACTGTAAATCTGTAAATTAGGTCCTTTCTTCCAGATACTGTCAAAATATGGAATTCATTACCAGCTGAACATGGAGCACCGCTGAGCCTCTTGAGATTCAATTTTTTTAAACGATTCTAATATCTACATAAATTTCGGTAGCACATTTTGTCAAATCATACATTCTCATGACTTGAATGTAGTGACCTTTAAATGTGCACAAATATGAAAGATATATTTATATCTCCAACATCATCTTGCTCTTGTTATATGAAGACACTGTTCATTGATTTTTTTCATGTACTCTTTACAATGATATACATGTTTTTATACCAAAGGCTTCAATCTAAAATCAATTTTGTTTGGAAACCAAAACTGATCCTAAACAGCAAGCAAAGAACTTTTAATTTCAGTGCACTTGTTTATAAAATTATCTGGCAGATTTGACCTACAATAATTTGTCTGTATGACATATAAGATTTAACAATGTTTGTCGTTATTGCAACATCTTACATCAATTCAAATTGTACATTCATCGTGACATATTTACTCTTCCTTTCACTGTATCCTGGAGTGGTATTTACATAAGCTTATCCTTGTTTACCAATCCAGTTTCTTTCATTGGAAATAAATATGTTTAAATCACAGACCTTGCCACAATCACAGCTGATTTTGTGGACAACACTTTTGGGTTTTTGTTGTCGTGTCTAGGTGTTCCTGCCATTAGCTGTCAGTGGGATTATCAGTGGTGTAGATTACATGTGATATTATTTGACAAGATGCTAAGATGAACATTAAGATGTTCATGTGGCGTTTTGCTAAAGGGGATATTGGGTAATGATACTAAATGAATAGGTGCTTGTCTTCTACATTACATTGTATTAGGTTTGGGTTAGGGTTAGGGTTAGGGTTTGGGTTTGGGTTTGGGTTAGGGTCCTTTCCTTACCCTAACCCTTTGCTAAAGGGGATATTATGTAATGATGCTACATGAGTAGGTGCTTGTCTTCTACATTACATTGTATTCAAAGGATAATGGTTGATAGAACATTCTGCAGAGAAATGCCCCAGGTGATGATGACCTTGCAAACACTTGCCAGATAACAAGAGTGTTATCATTACAACAAATCAGGTAACCAGTTTCTGACTGCAGTATCAATCCACTGTGTGTCTGGTCTCACTGTGTGGCATGGATTGTGGGGCCTGGGGGTCAAGCTGGGGTCAGACTCCCCTACCATGAACTGGTCATGTTTGTACTTTAAACCTGTCATGTAGAACATGTGGAGCTGTCAGGTCATTACATGCTGCTGTGACTCTTCTATATTTAGGCTCAACTTTGTTCCTCCTCCATTCAGGCTAAGTTTTGACTTGTTCCTTCTCGGTTTAGACTAAGTTTTGACTTGTTCCTTCTCGGTTTAGACTAAGGTTTGACTTGTTCCTTCTCGGTTTAGACTAAGGTTTGACTTGTTTCTTGTCCACTCAGGTTAAGGAGTGTCTTGTTTCTTCTCAGTTCAGACTAAGGTTTGACTTGTTCATTCTCTGTTCAGGCTCAGCTTTGTCCTTTCTCTACTCAGACTATGGTCTGACTTTTACCCTCTCTACTCAGGGTAAGGTTTGACTTGTTCCTCCTTTTGTTTTTTCCTTGTTACTTTCAGTATATATACCTTGGCTTCACTTCATGTTACCTTACAAAATGACAATGGTACAAGAATCTGTATTGCAATCACAAAGCAAATACGTTATAATCTATAAAGTTCCTCAATGCTGAGTCACACTGTTTACTACCACCATCACTACCATTGCTCATTGTTTATTGTTATGAAACAGTGGTGCAAGGCCAGCCTGTTTGTGACCTAACTATCACTTCACTTAGAACGAGACTGTCACTGACAATCACTTCTCCAAGACAGGGCAGTGTCAACATGGTAATCACTTCTCCCAGCATCAGCTGTCATTGACCTGGTAATCAATTTATGGTGAAGCCCTCATAGTCCTGGCTTGTATTAACAAAAGTACTACTGAGTTTGTAGGCAACGTTCTGGATGTACTGGGCAATTATTGTACAGTGTCCAATCTCCATGTCATTTCTAAGGTCACTGAACGAGCTGTGTGTGACAGGCTGTTGGCTCACATATCAAACAATGATCTTCTTGATACATATCAGAAACCATAGCACTAAGACTGCTCTAATTAAAGTCATCAACGATTTTGGATCTGGATTAGACAAGAAAGCTGGACTGCTTGTACTGCTGGATTTGAATGCAGCATTTGTTACGATCAATCACCATCTTCTCTTGAATCCACTCAAAAGTCACTTCTTTGTTGATGGAAGTGCACTGAACAGGTTTCAATCATATCTCAGTTCATATCAAACTGTCACAGTCGCTGATGAGTCTTCTGATAAACAACTTCTTGATTATGGAGTTCCACAAAGTTCTATCCTGGGGCCAGTCCTTTTTACTTTATATATTGAAGAACTTAAATCCATAATAGACAGTTACACAATCTGCCGGCAACAATATGCTGATGACTCCCAGCTGAACATGTTATTCAGTCTGCCTCTCCAAGTGCACTTGAAACTGTCTTGCATCTGACTGAGTGCTAGGATGACATCATATCTTGGATGCTTTAGAATAGACTGAAGCTTAATGATTCAACGAGTGAATGCATTCTGGTTGGCACTAAACAATGGTGCTGAGAGATGAATATTCAAAACATACCACTTGGAAACGCCATCATTTGAGTCTCTTCCACAGTCAAATATCTTGGCATTACAGTGGACTCTGATCTCACACTGGACTCGCACATCAACAACCTTACAAAAACTTGCTTCTATATTTTAAGAAACATTGGGAACATTTGCAAGTACCTGTCCACAAGCTCTGCGGCAACCCTCGTCATCTCACTGGTGACATCCAGTCGACTACTGCAACTCTCTCCAGGCAGGCGCCACCAGTGTTCAGCAATTGAAGTTGCATCAAATGCAACATGCAGCTGCCAGAATTGTAAGCCAGACCAAACCACCTGAACATATCACTCCAGTACTTTGGCATCTCCACTGGCTCCCCATTCATCACAGAATTATCTTCAAAATTTTCTGCTTTGTGCTCAAGGGTCTTACTGGACATGCGCTGCACTACATAACTGAACTGATTCATTCATACATCCCCAAGAGAACATTATGATCCAAGTCCAAAGCACTTCTTGTGATCCCTAGTGCTAGGATGTCCAGCTGTGGGAAGAGAACCTTCCAATAGTGCGGAGCAAGTGGACTATAATAATAATGTTAATCTGCATGATGCCTAACCTGTAGCTATGGAAACACAATTTAACACATTTTTACACATGGTAAAACACTATCCAATGAGTCTGGGACAATAGCACACACTATGCCATTTGTACATACATGCATACATTTAAGGATTACGCAAGTCTTTGCTCCATCTGCAGCTATGAAACCAAATCAAAAACAACACAATACAATCTTTATGTGCTTTGCTCATCACAGCTCATAACAGCTTGTCAAGGTGTAACCCCAGAAATATCTCAAATTCATCATGTTGTAATTCACCATTTCTTTTACAAAACAAAAACATTCAAGAACTCTCAGAACCTGTTTTCCTGCACAACCAATAACCATTATGAAGAGACAGTAAATTGATTCTACATGATCATATAAACTGATAACAAAGCTGACATTCCTGGAGACAGCACAGCATTTTCAAATGATCATCAATGTAAAAGTACAATTCAGTCACTTTAAGTGAGACTTGTTGACTGAAAGGAGTTCATTAAAGAACGAATAACGAATAACGAACAATTTTTTGGTATTCTTTTTACCACTGCATATGAAAGACTTCTGGTTAGTCATAAACGGAACACCATTTTTTTTAATTAATACCAAGCGCTTAAAAGTTGCTAAAAAGCCTTCTGCTTCTCTCTCGCCCGCAAATGAAACCACAGACAGGTTACGTAACTCTGTCGCCAGAGCTGTGCAGTGATGTCATAGGCGGAACGATTTTCAGTTAGTTGTATAGAAAATCTGATTTCTCAACGTCACCAAAGACATGCCGAATTGTTGTGTTGCCGTCAATTACTCCTTGGGGTCGGGTGAAGGTGTCACTATGCACAGATTTCCACCGGACCCCGTAATTTGTGCTTGGTTGTTTGTGTGTGCGAAGCGAAGCTAAATCAGATGGTTCACCCCCTACCACGCAAGTGGAGTTCAAGTTTCATCAAGTTTATAAAAGCAAGACTGCTTACTATACATTGCTGACCAAAAGGGTTTTGCATGTATATAACGCTTTCTTCCTCGGAAGCAGGGGTAGTGGTCGAAGTGACAATATTATCGGAAGTAATATTATATCGAATCCTGCCTCGCTTCCAAGAGTGAACTTGTTATGTTATAAGCAATACCATGTAAAACTCTAATGTCCATCCATAAAATACACATTTTACTACCAGTGAAAAGTAATTTTGATTTTGCAAGTCGGTGAAAAGAAACTTAAATACTTTTTTCCTCAGACAGGGCACCGCTATTGAAAATCGTGAAGTCACGGACTAAAGACCATTTGAATTAATGAGATTATGGTTTTTCATCAATTTAGAAAATCAAAACTACTTTCTACTGGTAGTTAAATATTTGTATTTGAATCATGACCAAAACGAGTTTGCATGATACAAGCTGTAACATAATATAAGTGAGGTCGGGGTCGAAGTGAAAATACTGCGCGATAAATTTCTACACTAGCTAAATTTACTTGTTTTGTAAATGTTCACTCACCAGTATGTAGACACTTGTCAATATACGTCTCTATATTTGGTCCCATAATCCTAATTACTATATAATCATGCTCGTATGCCTATTGAAACTTAACAAAAAGAAGCAGTCTGCGAATGTATAACAGGAATGTAATATCTAGACATTTTATAGTTTTGCCTATATGAATCATACTTCGCACGCACGCCCTAGTGTATGTTGCTTGATCATTACACTTCACGATGAAAACAATGATTCTGTTGAAAGCTACGACAACTTAATGAAAACAAAATACTAATATTAAAAATAAAACAAATTAAAGTTATAGGATCAATGTCAGGCTATTACCTTGTTCGAGGAATGTATCCATGAATATCCACAAAAACAATTGACATATAATTCATCTACAGACTTCACAAGTAATGTGTCTTTTTACAGTCTAATTTTCGAAAATGTGATGCATCATCAGCAAGTTTTTCACGTTGCTGTATTATATAAGTCTCACTGGTCCCCCAAGATAGCACACCTGGCAACTTATTTAAATGTGTGTCATTCTTTTAAAAGAGTAATTTAATTAGCCAATAATGAGCAATCAATCAATGTATTGGCAGTTAATCCTTTGAAAGAAGGGTGTTGTTTTTACACAAACACGGACACAGAGTGTATTCAGTTCAGATTACTAAATATACATACATACACACTACCTTTTGACAAATCCCCATTTAAATCTGAATAAAAGTAATTAATCAATCAGCATGTTATCTGTTAATCCTTTGATCAATCCAGACACAAGAAATGCCAAATGGGGACCTTTGTCGTTTCATCTAAGTCGCGTTACCACTAATTATACCTGTTATTAATTCATTAACTGAGCATCAAGTGAACGATCACAAACAGTGTGTAGGTTTATATACCCAACACGGTTACAACCTAGTAACACCAAGTGATTTTGACAGAATTGTCTGTGAAAACAAGGGTTGTAACTCAGAAACTAGGCAAAGGAGACAAAACTAAACGATAGTAGATTGTGAGAACATACAGCTTTCATTTTTCACAACAGCTGAAATGTAGATGGATTCTGCACAGACCCTCATATCAATACCTTCTATTATGTCACGGAGATGCACCACTCTGATTGGTTGAAATTTCGTTTGCGGCTGAGAATTGTGCACTGTTGTCAAAAAGGTTGATTTAAGGTAATTAAAGATCGAAATGAGCAGTTTTAATGACAGGGTTTCATTTATAACAATGTGAATGAGTGATTTATGCATTTGCATCCCCTAGAGTATATGTGATCTTTCAGTAGAGTAAGTTTAATTACCTGTGGTTAATAAAGGATCTGGGTTTGTCAAATCAGTTCTAAGTAGTTGTCAGGGTAATATAACCATGTGCACAAAACTTGAGATGCATAAACAAGAATCATTAGGAGTTGACATGTCTTCGAGGTCCAGGTAATTCTGCTACTTACAACTCACTTTTGGTTCTTTGACACTGTTTAACTAAAATTTGGTTAAGTGAAAAAATAACACTGTTTTGCATTTTTCAACAAAAGGTACCTATTCGCCACTTGTGATTTGTGCAGCAGGTTTCAGCAAGAAACATTCAACTGGAATAAAACATGAATACAGCACTAAATTTATACAGTGAAGAAGTTCAGCTCAAGACACCTAAAAACAAGAGTCATCCGAAGATGACATATCCAACCCCGGCCCCCATATATTTGAAAGGACAAATCATCTGACAGTTATTATGATTTTTCAGACTATGTTTGAATTGTTTCCATGCAATTCATGAAAAAATATAAATGCCATATATCTGTAAACAGAAAAAGTCACCATTTCAAGATCTGTCTCATATATCTGACAAAATCTTTTGAAAGGTATTGAGAAGTTTTTGAGTTCTGCTCCGGAAACGAAACACACCTCTCACTTTTGAGAATAAATCTGAAACGTTTCGATGGAAACCCAGAAAATAATAAATCACAAAAACCTGTAACTAGCAAAAGGCACCACTTTAGATTCCGATTGATATATCTACCAAGTTTTGCAGAAAAATATTGAACAGCTTTTGAGTTCTGCTCAGGAAAGGAGGAACATCTCACCAATTTGAGACAAAGTCTGAATCGTTTCCATGGATACCGAGAAAATAATAAATCACAAAAACCTCTAAATACCAAAAAGCACCACTTTAGGTTCTGACTGATGTATGTAACAAATTCTGCAGACAAATATTGGACGGTTTTTGAGTTCTGCTCCGGAAACGAAGTCTATCCCTCCATTTTGAGACCAAATGCCAAAACTGTGTAAATAGCAAAAGGCACAACTATAGGTTGAGATTATTATATATATCTATCAAGTTTGGTCTAAAAATATTGAACAGTGTCTGAGTTATGCTCTGGAAACAAAATGATTACTGACGGACAGCACATTTTTGATTGGCATTCAAATTGGTATTTCTACGTTGATAATCTTTTGTGAAAGAGTGAGTAATGCATCGTTTCTTGGGCTCACACATCACTGCTATTGAGAAAACAAGTCCCAGTTGTTAAAACTTTGTGTAATATTTTTAACTATGATGACCCGTGACCACCACGTTTGAGAGCGGCATTAGTTCTGCTCACTGTCATTGGTCGGGTCACGATAGCGTGATATCTGACAGCCAATCAGAACAAATATTACTTCTCAACATGTTTTAAGCTTGTATTTATTTCAAGCAATGGGTATTTCCTAAATTTGTTTGTCTTTCATTTCAAATATTTGATACTAAATTTAACCATAAAATTTTAATTTTGTGAGATGTGTGACGCATGAAAAATTAAAATAGCATTTTGTTTAACTGACACTGAGTAAATAACGCAATAATGCTGTCCAGATGCAACACTGCCCTACCCTTCAGGGAGTCTGTCCCTTCCCTTCAGGGAGTCTGTCCCTTCCCTCCATCTCCACTGACAACATATATGTGGACCTGCTGCCAAGGCACATGTTCGAGAATTTTTTTCCCCTCTAACATTGCGAAACATAGTTTATGATTCTAATGATGTTGATAATATAGTCCTTTGAAATTTAATAAGTGTTTTCAGACACCGTGAAAAGTGATAGATTTGATACAAGAATCACATGTTAGTTAGGCTCCGAAAGTTATATATCATTTTGTTGTGACTAACTTGACTAGGTTTTCTGTCCTACAGTGTTGAAAGGTTTAAAGTATTGTCATTTTCTCTTGTCTTATCAAGTTGTAGTTGAACATCATTCATAACTATATTATAACAAAATCATCAAATGGGAAGCATCAACAATCATTGATTTCATGCATATCTGAGTTTGATGGAAATGGACCCGCCCAAAAATATGTCATGAGTCCCCAAGACTCCCAGTTTCGAGGAGCTATGTAAAACCCTGATATTTAATGACATATTCAACTTAATAATATTGTCTACTTTCCAGGCAAACCTGAAACTCTGACTTTAAGTTGATTACATCATTGCTTTCTCCAGTCATCTGTGGAACTCATGACACATGGTATGCTCAATGATGAAACACCAACAGAAACAAATATTCATGTAAACTCACCAATTTTAACCTGTTCATTCTTCCATATGGTAGGATGTGCAGCACTGTATACTGCAACCTCTGATGCCAGGGACTGGGAAACCCAACACTCATTACCTCCACTCCTGCAACACTCCACCCCTACCACTAGTCATTACTTCCCTCCCCCACTCACTTACCAAGTACAGCCAGGAGGTAGGGAGGGATGCTTGTAAACAGATCATCCACAAGAGGGGGGAAAGTACTGCAAACTCTATCATGACGAGCTTAGTAAGCCTCCACCCTTCAGCAATTAACCGGTGAGGTCTCCTTCAGCCAGCAGCAGGCGATCATACAACACAGCAGTATTTCACAATGCATCTCACCAATGCCATGTAGCTGTCAGCAGTAAACAAAGGACGTGTAGCTGGACTGGCAATCACTGACGTTCACTCTCTGTAAGATATGTTCTATGAAACATCTCCAATTTATCTAAATCATCAACAGTCACCAGCATCTCCTCCACAACATAAACTAGCGTCTCTTCCAGGCTCCCTCTTCTAAACTGCATATCAACCACATCACTTACTGTAAGTGACCTGTGTCAGTAATTAGGAGACAATCCTACCATATTTTGAAGTAGTCCTCTTTTAAGTCCTACCTGAGAGTTCATACCTTGACGCCATAACACATCATGATGAGGTGACAGAACTATGACAATCAGAAGATGACATATCCCCCACCGGCCCCTACATATTTGAAAGGACAAATCATCTGACAGTTACTTGATGTTTTCTTAGATTAAGTTTGACTTGTTTCCATGGAAGTCATGAAAAATATAAATGCCATTTATCTGTAAACAGCAAAAGGCACCACTTCAACATCTGTCTCATACATCTGCCAAGATCTGTTGAAAGATATAAAATGGTTTTCGAGTTCTGGAAACAAAGCCCATCCCTCCATTTTGAGAGTAAGTCCGAATTGTTTCCATGGAAACCAAGAAAACGAATCACAAAAGCCTGTAAATAGCAAAAGGCACCACTTTGGTTTTGCCAAGTTTTGCTGAAAGATATTACATAGTTTTCAAGTTGTGCTCCGGAAACTAAGCCCATCCCTCCATTTTGAGACGAACTCCGAAACATTTCGGTGGAAAGTGAGAAAATAATAAATCACAGAAAACTGTAAATAGCAAAAGGAACCACTCTGGGCTCTGCCACACATATTTACCAAGTTTTGGAGAAAAATATTGAACAGTTTTTGAGTTCTGCTCCGGAAACAAAGCCCATCTGTCCATTTTGAGACTAAGTCCGAAACGTTTCCATCGAAACCGAGAAAATAATAAATCACAAAAACATGTATATAGTGAAAGGCACCACTTTGGAGTCTGCCACACATATCTACCAAGTTTTGCAGAAAAATACTGAACGTTTTGTGAAGAAGCTCACCCCACCATTAGACTAACACCAAAATGTTCCATGGAAAATCTGTCAATAGCAAAAGGCAAAACCTTAAGTTAAGACTATTATATCTATCAAGTTTGGTCTAAAGATTTTGAACAGTTTCTGAGTTATGCTCCGGAAACAAAATGATTACGGATGGATGGACCGACGCCAGACTGATGGACAGACAGATGAGGTGTCAAATATATCCCCCACATGAAAATGAAATGGATTACATAGTCAGGGTCAGGGTTAGGATTACATAGTTGGTTCCTTTGGATGATCACAGACAAGGGCAGTGTTAACAGTATCATTTTTACTTGACATTTTGTAAAAATAGAATTTGGTAATAGCAGCATTAGTGATCATGGGCTATTTATCTCAGATCTGGAAAATTGCATTTAGTGTACTTACATACAACACAGAGATTCAGAACATTTTTGTCTATGAGGTGTGGCACTGTTTGTACATCAAAAGTACCACTCTGTCATATCATACAAGACTTAATTTACTACGCATGTGCAGTACTGAAGGCCTGTGCCGACTGATCTATCAGTTCTCCGTCAGTGGTCTATAAAAAATGATGAAAAGTATCTTTGCAGGTTCATGTTCCATAATATAAATTCACGTGACCAGATGCAAGGGGCTTTGACTTACTGACAGTCAATAGTCCTGTAAACTATTTCCCACGAAATTCAGAGTCATTCAGTGTGCAAAGTTTCCAAATCTTCAACTCAACTGAGGTGACTAATCCAAAATTCTACTTTCTAAAACATATAATTCAAACATGTTATTCCCACAGAAAGCCTAGTGTGCCCACAAAGATCTGCAACAATGGCGACTTGGTGAGCAGGAACGCCTGTGGCCAGTGACCCTCAACTGTAGGCAATTATAGCTCATTCCATGCTACTGACATTTCAGGCCTGTCAAACATTAATTGTATTTTTCCTCAGTCAGTGATCAGCTGTGTAATTGATACCACACACTGTGTTCATGAATATCCCATGAACAGCCTAACCCTACAGCTCTGAGTTGAGCTGAATCAGCAGATCTTACTGATATGACTGCAAAATCAGGCTTTTCTCAATGGTTAACTGCACAGAAATGATTGTTTCTTCTCACAGAGCCGGGAGACCTCCCAGCAATCATGTCAGACAAAATACTGAACAGCCACATACAGACAGTATGGCCCCTCACTCTAACCTTCATGACAGACACAACACTGTACTGAACAGCCACATACAGACAGTATGACCTCTCATTGTAAACCTCACGACAGACACAACACTGTACTGAACAGCCACATACAGACAGTATGGCCCCTCACTGTTACCCTCATGACAGACACAACACTGTACTGAACAGTCACATACACACAGTATGACCCCTCACTCTAACCTTCATGACAGACACAACACTGTACTGAACAGCCACATACAGACAGTATGACCTCTCATTGTAAACCTCACGACAGACACAACACTGTACTGAACAGCCACATACAGACAGTATGGCCCCTCACTGTTACCCTCATGACAGACACAACACTGTACTGAACAGTCACATACACACAGTATGACCCCCTCATTGTAAACCTCATGACAGACATAACACTGTACTGAACAGCCACATACAGACAGTATGACCCCTCACTCTAACCTTCATGACAGACACAACACTGTACTGAACAGCCACATACAGACAGTATGACCTCTCATTGTAAACCTCACGACAGACACAACACTGTACTGAACAGCCACATACAGACAGTATGGCCCCTCACTGTTACCCTCATGACAGACACAACACTGTACTGAACAGCCACATACAGACAGTATGACCACTCATTGTAAACCTCACAACAGACACAACACTGTACTGAACAGTCACATACAGACAGTATGACCACTCATTGTAAACCTCACGACAGACACAACACTGTACTGAACAGCCACATACAGACAGTATGGCCCCTCACTGTTACCCTCATGACAGACACAACACTGTACTGAACAGTCACATACAGACAGTATGACCACTCACTGTAAACCTCACAACAGACACAACACTGTACTGAACAGTCACATACAGACAGTATGACCACTCATTGTAAACCTCACAACAGAGACAACACTGTACTGAACAGTCACATACAGACAGTATGGCCCCTCACTGTTACCCTCATGACAGACACAACACTGTACTGAACAGTCACATACAGACAGTATGACCACTCACTGTTACCCTCATGACAGACACAACACTGTACTGAACAGTCACATACAGACAGTATGACCACTCATTGTAAACCTCACAACAGACACAACACTGTACTGAACAGCCACATACAGACAGTATGGCCCCTCACTGTTACCCTCATGACAGACACAACACTGTACTGAACAGTCACATACAGACAGTATGACCACTCATTGTAATCCTCATGACAGACATGATGACCCTGAAGTGAAACCCATCTTACAAGTCAACACACGTGAACCTCACTGACTTGGTGTGATCCCATCAGGGCATCTGTGACATGACACTTTAAGTGATCCCATCAAGGCATCTGTGAAATGACACTTTCTGTGATCCCATCAAGGCATCTGTGATGTGTTACTAGCGTGTATTTTCTGTAAATTTTATTATTTAGTGAGTGAGTGAGTGAGTGAGTGAGTGAGCGAGCGAGTTAAGTTTCACGCTGCTTTTAGCAATATTCCAGCAATATCACGGCCGGGGACACCAGAAAATGGGCTTCACATATTGTACCCATGTGGTTATTGATTGAGTGATAATTACCACTGGGTCAGAATGTTTAGTGTTTTGAGTGATAGCTATTTGGAGTCATGTCATGCCCATTTTGCGCTCTCTCATCAATCAAGGATGGCCAGAGGAATGAAGTTCCCTTGACCTCAGACTGCTTCCTTATTGGGGATTCAAAGGTGAACTCAGTGATAGCAATGGGATCAGGTACTGATACCACAGTTAATGTACAAAGAGATGCTAGAAAAGATCCACCTGAACCATTTCAGACCAGAGTCTAGTCTGAGAAAGGCAAGAGAAGTATTGTTTTGGCCAGGCAAGAAGATGTCTCTCATCATCATGAGTAATGCATGTGGGACATGTGCACAATATGGGAAAGAAGCTCCCAAGGAGCCTGTGAAATCATTACCAATCCCACAATGCTATGGCAACTAATCAGTCAGGATTTCTTCAACCTAGAACAGAAAAACTACCTGGTAACAGTGTGCCACTACTCAGATTGGATTGAGATTGACAAGCTGGAAGACTCACTCTAATCAACAGTTATAGCAAAGACAAAAGTCCATTTTGCCAAATGTGGCATCGCATAAGTGTGTCACACAGACAATGGCCCACAATTCAGCAGCAAGGAATATGAGGCTTTTCCCAAGAAATACTGCTTCAGACACACAACCTTCTCACCATATGGAAGAGCTGAGGCTGCAGTCATGGTGGCCAAAGCCATGATGGAGAAATCTTCAGATCTAGATCTAGCACTGCTGATTTACACAAACACTCCCAAGAAAGGATACACATACACCTGCCCAATGAATGCTGAATCTGCGAACAAGAACATTACTCCTACACCAAACCAGCTGCTTCAGCCTGCAACGATCAGCAGTGAGGTCGTAAACCAACAGATAGAGGCAAAGAGAAATGCAAGTAAACCGCACTATGACAAACAATCAAGCGAACACAGTCCAATGATGCCTGGAAACTACGCATATGTCAAACCACCACCAAGTCAGAGGGGACGTCCATGAACATGATGAATATACAGTAAAATAGTGGACAGATGACAAGATGACAAGAGATCATACACCATCAAGACCCCAACCTGCTCTCTGAGACTGAACAGCGTCCAACGGAAGTCAGCAGCTCCCCCACCAGCTAGCATGAGTAATGAGATCATCACATCTTGTGATCTTACATAAGAACCAGACAACACCACCATCACATTGATACCAGTAACAGCGAGACTGACAGATCCAGCACAGTCGACCACAAAACACATCACCACAAACAGTTGCAGATGATGGGATCAGCTCTGCCGCAGTGCAAACTCAACCGATCAGGGAGAAGAGACTACCAGAGAGACTCAAATACTAAAAAATACTATTTGCTTGACCCCGATGGTAGAGACTAACAGATTATGAAGGACAGTTAAAATGAGTTTAAGAGAGTACACTTCATTTAAGTTCCAGACAGAGTTCCTTGAATATTTTAGGGTTTTTTGAAAAAAAAAAAAAAAATGCTCCCTATATTGCATTGATGACTAAATGCCAGAGAGGTTTCTGAACCATTATATGTGTATTGGAGAGATTTTCAGTTTGAACTCTAAATTTTCAAAGGAAGGGAAATGTTGGTAGGAATGGTACATTCTGAATGAGACCCGTGAAGGTCCCGGGGTAGAATAGGCCTTCAGCAACCCATACTTGCCATAAAAGGTGACTATGCTTGTCGTAAGAGGCGACTAACGGGATCGGGTGGTCAGACTAGCAGACTTGGTTGACACATGTCATCGGTTCCCCATTGCGCAGATCGATGCTCATGTTGTTGATCACTGGATTGTCTGGTCCAGACTCGATTATTTACAGACCGTCGCCATATAGCTGGAATATTGCTAAGTGCGACGTAAAACTAATGATCATTCCAAATGCATGGGAATGGAGGGCTCATGGCATAGAATGGTGGCCCCATACATGTACGAAGGCTCGTAATTCTGTTAACTGCCGTTTGTCAGCACTGGATATCAATATGCTGAAACTATCCCATCAAAACATCTGTGACATGACACTTTGTGTGACCCTATCAAGGCATCTTTGACATCACACTTTTTGTATGATCCATTCAATGCATCTGTGACAATGCATATCAGGAACTCAAGCCGCACCCATTCCATTGCCTGCTAATCAGGAAAGACCATTCCAGTTGTGGGTCTTCATTTGCATTGGGGCAATACCTATACAAACTTATGTGCACAAAAAGTCAATCAATTGCATTGAAATTTACTGTTCATTAGAGATTTACAAAGAATGTAGACATTGACATTCAGTATACCCTTTGGCTGACTACCTGTAATGGATCAAGAGGCCAGCATGTTCTTGGCAGCATGAGCTGCTGACAAAAGGTAGTGACAGTTTCCAAACAAGAAAATATGGTCATCAATATGTCCTGCCAGTGTTCTGTTTAACTCCAGCACAACAATAATGTCTTGAAAACACACACCACCTATAACGGTTTCTGAAAGTCTGTCCCCATGATCTCAGATCGAGCTGAAAACAATATCCCCCTCCACCTTCATAGCTATGAAACCATGCTTTCCTTGACAACAGTAACGTCAAAAGACAGTTAAGTCACTCACACATTTTACGTGTGAATTGTACCTGCTGTCCTACACAAGGATGGATGTGTCTCCTGCAGCATTATCAGGATCTACATAAGAATTAGAAACTGACTTCACTCAAACGTTTTCAGTGACTTCTCCACACCGGCACAAACATCAACATATAGTATCCATGTAGGGATGTTGACAAAACTAACCCTAACCCTAACCCTAACCCTAACCATTAGAAACTGACTTCACTCAAACTTTTTCAGTGACTTTTCCACACCGGCACAAACATCAACATATAGTATCCATGTAGGGATGTTGACAAAACTAACCCTAACCCTAACCCTAACCCTAACAATTAGAAACTGACTTCACTCAAACTTTTTCAGTGACTTTTCCACCCTGGCACAAACATCAACATATTGTATCCATGTAGGGATGTTGACAAAACTAACCCTAACCCTAACCCTAACCCTAACAATTAGAAACTGACTTCACTCGAACGTTTTCAGTGACTTCTCCACCCCGGCACAAACATCAACATATAGTATCCATGTAGGGATGTTGACAAAACTAAAACCAAAACACCTAGTCTCTAAAAGCAAGTAATACCTGATAGTTTCCTAGGTGCCAAGCTGAGGGTGCTGTAACCTTGAGCGAGTTGCGTTCCTGAATGTGTCATTACAGCTTGGTAGTATGACCTACGTATTCATGTTCTCTATATTTACTCCCCTTATCTGTAGGAATAACACATTGTGGAATTTCAACATCTAGAGAAGCCTTCATAAACAACTGTGTAGATTAAACTCAAAATGAACAATGACATTATGTTGCTAAAGTTGCAGTGTCAACCCCTGGAATCAGGAAGATGCCTCAGCATAGTGATAGTCATCTCTTGGCCCTGTAAGACAGACAACTTACACGGCCCAAATAGTGCAAGGGAGATAACTGGTGCTACTGTAATGTAAAAACCTGGAGTCAGGAAGATGCCTCAGAATAGTGATACTCATCTCTTGGCCCTGTAAGACAGACAACTTACACGGCCCAAATAGTGCAAGGGAGATAACTGGTGCTACTGTAATGTAAAAACCTGGAGTCAGGAAGATACCTCAGAATGGTGATAATTATCTATCACTGGTAGGTAACTTGGTTACATTGAGAGTGGAGTATTGTGCTTTTTAGAAACTCAAAGGCAGAGGTAAAGTAATATATGTGTTCTGACGTCCCATATCAACTTTATGAGATAACAAATTCCACCTTTACCTCAATGTTATCTTCCTTCAGGAACGAATATAGCTATATTACTTTGAAAACCCTTGATAATCATGTAAAGTAAAACCATGTTAATATTTTTGTTTCATATTTTGTCTCTCAACTGTTCCATGTCAGGACAAATTGTTGACTAGAACATCATAAGTGGTCAAGAATAATGTGTTATGTGTCCCATGCTTTATTTCCACCATATAGCGTATGAATTTTGGGTTAATTACTTATAATAGAATAGTACAGAGTCAGTTTACTTTGGTTTCAAATCTCCTGGCATAAACACAGCTGTAAGGCAGACTTGTCATACCTTCCTTCTTGGCATAGTTCTCTATGCTTAGATTTACTTAAATTCCGGAAAGATATATATCAGTAATCACCAATGTAATGAATCCACTTATGGGACTAAATAGCCAGGACTCACTGCTTGACCAAAGAGCAAGATACAAAGATTCACAATAGAGGTTTATAGTACAATGCAACTGAGTCAAATCTAAAGTAATGGGACACAAATACAATATCAACTCACCAAAGTCTTGGTTTTCAGTAAGAGGGAGAAACAGTTCTACTAAATGTTGTGGAGCAAGCAGTCTATCCTGGACGTAGGTTGATGTTGATAATCAAACGAAGAGGCAGACAGATGTAGATTGGCTGAATGATGACACAACTCCAGAGCAAGTCCGTGTGTGACTCCATGTGTGTGTCGTCAACACAACGGCCAGCCTTATATATACACACAGTCATTGATTCTTGAGCATTCCAGCGAAGTATGGAACCATTGCGTTCAGCAAGACAAAACACACCAAAGGGAGGTTACTCTAAAGTGCTACCTTAAAGGCGTGGTGCTAAAACACTAATCACCCGTGATACAAAATGTAACCCATGATAATTATCACTCAAAACTCTATGATGTCTGTGAATCTACAGCTGTACAACTACTGTACTGTTGTCTGTGATTCTACAGGTGTACAGCTACTGAAGTGTTGTCTGTGACACTGCAGCTGCACAGCTGCTGAAGTGTTGTCTGTGACTCTACAGCTGTACAGCTACTGAACTGTTGTCTGTGACTACAGCTACTGAACTGTTATCTGTGAATCTGATGTACAGCTACTCTTGCCTGTGATTCTACAGCTATACAGCTACTATACTGTTGTCTGTGAATCTGCAGCTGCACAGCTGCTGAAGTGTTGTCTGTGACTCTACAGCTGTACAGCTACTGAACTGTTGTCTGTAACTACAGCTTAACTGAACTGTTATCTGTGAATCTACAGATGTACAGCTACTGTTGTCTGTGACTACAGCTGTACAGCTACCAAACGATTGTCTGTGAATCTGCAGCTGCACTGTTGTCTGAGATTCTACAGCTACTGAAGTGTTGACTGTGAATATGCAGATGTACAGCTACTGAACTGTTGTCTGTGACTCTACAGCTTTTGAACTGTTGTCTGTGAATCTACAGCTGTACAGCTGCTGAAGTGTTGTCTGTGAATCTACAGCTGTACAGCAACTGAGGAGTCTGTGAATCTACAGCAGTACAGCTACTGAGGAGTCGTGTGTGAATCTACAGCTATACATCTACTGTACTGTTGTCTGAGATTCTACAGCTGCACATCTACTATACTATCCATGAGAGACATTGAGCAGGTGTCACTGACAACGCCTGTAAACAAATATTTAAGTGAATATAATTGTGTATTAAAAATACTTTTCCACAATATACAACCACTGGGAAGACCGGACAAAAGTATATACAACTCAAAGTGAAGTGGAAAGTTTTGCAATGTAATCTCACCTTTATGTAACTTGATCTCTCCATTCCCCTATCAGGAGAGCCTGGAGAACTGGAGAAGGGAACAGATGACATTTCATACTCCAGGAGATGACTTCCTTCTCTGCAGTAAAGGTATTCCAACACAATAGGTATATGCTGTTCGCAGTCTCCTTGTGACAGGATCACTTCAGGTGTTGTCAGTCATGATGTTGTTGCTGTCATCCTGAAGGAAAAACAAGAATGCTTGTATCGGACCTGCTACATTCTGCATACTCCTGTAGCTGGCCTCAAAATGTAAACACTGCTCCACGTAGCCTGGGGCCATTAAATCTGTTGAACAAGCTGTCAGTGGTCCATGAAGTATCCTCCACTACACAATGGTGTTTTGTCTAACCCTGCCCCTGCAGGACAAGTAAGGTAAAATGGCCACAATGTACTCCAATTTCTGTCCTGTCATATATACACCATGTTAAACTTGATAATATTGACCCATGCATTTAGGTGATGTTTTCACATGCTCAGTAAACTGTCCACTAACACAGGGGAAGGGTTGTGCACAGAGGACGTGAGAGTGCCAACATACCTACTGAGTAAAAATCTACACACCAATTGACTGATCCCAATACTAACTGGCTGATCTCAACACTAACTGATTGATCTCCACACTCACTGCTGTCTCAACACTGACTAATCTCGATGACAACTGTTTGATCTCAATGCCAACTGACTGTTCTCAACACCTGCTACCTGTAGATTCAGTAAGGAACAGTGGCAGTGTGCTACAATGTCTACACTGTTACACACTGTACCTGTAGATTCAGTAAGGAACAGTGGCAGTGTGTCACAGTATCTCTACTGTTACACATTGTACCTGTAGCTTCAGTAAGGAACAGTGGCAGTGTGCTACAATGTCTACACTGTTACACACTGTACCTGTAGATTCAGTAAGGAACAGTGGCAGTTTGCCACAATGCCTCCACTGTTACACAATGTACCTGTAGATTCAGTAAGGAACAGTGGCAGTGTGTCACAGTATCTCTACTGTTAAACATTGTACCTGTAGCTTCAGTAAGGAACATTGGCAGTGTGCCACAGTATCTCTACTGTTACGCATTGTACCTGTAGCTTCAGTAAGGAACAGTGGCAGTGTGCCACAGTATCTCCACTTCTTTGAATGTCATTTAGAAGTGAAAATACATAAGAATGAAGATTCACCTGATGAAGGAGTAAGCATTAACTCCGAAACGTTGTGTTCTCACATAAAGAAGTTGATATCCATAAAAATCTTCATTCTTAAGTATCTCCACTGTTACACATTATGCCTGTTGATTCACTCTTCACTCACTAGTGTGATATTGTTATTGGTCAAGTACATCAAGAACAAAAATGTTTGGAAGTATGAGTGTTTGTCGTTTATTTACAGGTCACATGAAACCAAAAAATCAAACATAATTAAAAAACAGTTATCACTTGTTAGTGATATATAAAATGCATTGGTGATTGTGAAAAAACAAATAAACAAAATTATAAGCTTATAATTGGAAATCTAAAGTGCAAAGCATACCTCAAGTCTTCTTGGATACTGAACCTAGTCAGAGCTTGTGGGTGTGCACAAGTGTAACGAAGCCTTGTCATTGGCCACTGGTTCATTTGCCGATATGCTTAGCTGGCTCTTTGTTTATGGCTTGTAAGCCAGATAGGTGTTAATTTCAAATTGCATGTGGTCAGTGACTGAAGTTGTGCACTGCATATTGTCATTAGCAAACAGGCAAGCAGACATATAAGTGTCAATAAACCAGACAATATATCTTCTGTAGGCCTGTAACAAACTATTAATGGGTCGCAATTGTCGGAGTCTCCAATAGCAATTGATCATAGAAACAAAAACGTATCCATGCATTGATAACACATGTGACTGTGGTGATGTAGACATAGTACTGCTGACTGGAGTGATACAGACATAGTATTGCTAACTGGAGTGATACAGACATAGTATTGCTGACTGTGGTGATGTAGACATAGTACTGCTGACTGGGGTGATACAGATATTGTACTGCTAACTGCAGATAGATGTTATACATTAAACTGATGTTGAAAGGCATGACATATTTGTAAAACATGCCACACAGGGATGGCACCATAGAGGTCAGGAGATGTCATGGGCATGTTCATTGTAGCTTCCATTATGGGAATATATTCACATGAAAGTATATGGTAACAGTTCCACATGAATCTATCACCAAGGTAAAGTTCAGTACAAAAGTCTGATCCCACAAGACATTTAGCCCCATACACAGCCATAACAATGGGGAAAATTCCTCACAAACAATCAGTCACTGACATCGCAGAATAACATGACATTGTTGGAAGGTTTATGAAATGTTCCTTGAATGTTGCTGTAGGACAGTTGGAGGTCAGTGAAAAGTTCTTGTGGTATACAGGTACTTGGAATGTTGCTGTGGTGCACTGGTAGTTGGAATGTTGCTGTGGTATACAGCTAGTTGGAATGGTGCTGTGGTGCACTGGTAGTTGTCATGTTGCTGTAGTGTACTGGTAATTTATGTCCTTGCTGTTTGCTATGTGTGTTTTGTGTCATTTAGTCTTATGTTATGTCAAAATCTGTCCTTGTTATTCCACAAGCCAAGGTGATATTGCTGTATTATTGTCGACTGATGGGAAATATAAATAGTACTGCTTATGACATAGTACAATACTGCTGACTGCGCTGAGACAGACACAGCTGCTGTGATGTACTTGAAATGGGCATTTCTCACTTGAAAAGGCTTTGAACTTTGTAAGAACAAGCACAAATTATCAAATCAAAGTTTGTGCTGAAACGTTCAAAGTGTCACAGTGACCTTGAAAATGATGTGAAGGTCACCAAAACCGACTGGGCCCCTACTTGGTGTCAAATATGAAGAAAATCTAGTGACCGGTTCTTGAGATATCTTGCTGACAAGCTAAACATGTTGGTGAATATGCTGAAACATTCAAAGTGTCAGTGTGACAGGGCAGTGTGACAGGGCAGTTATACAGACCCAATGTCTTTATATTAGATCTGCTCAGTGACAGGGCAGTTATACAGACCCAATGTCTTTATATTAGATCTGTTCAGTGACAGGGCAGTTATACAGACCCAATGTCTTTATATTAGATCTGTTCAGTGACAGGGCAGTTATACAGACCCAATGTCTTTATATTAGATCTGTTCAGTGACAGGGCAGTTATACTGACCCAATGTCTTTATATTAGATCTGTTCAGTGACAGGGCAGTTATACAGACCCAATGTCTTTACATTCGACCTGTTCAGTGACGGGACAGCTATACAGACCCAGTGTCTTTATATTACACCTGTTCAGTGATGGGGCAGTTATACAGACCAAGTGTCTTTATATACTACTCAAAAAAAAAAAAAAAAAAGAAACGCATAGCTGAAAATTGGTATCAGTTTATATACTTAAGGTTCAGTAACACAGGGCTGTCATGAAGAAAACCTGAATGAACATTAATGGTCCAATGCTGCAAGAAACTGTACGTCACAAATGCCAAATGTTCCAAGGTCATGGTCACAGAACAGTCAGTATCTTGTGTGGCCACCATTAACATCAATGATTGCTTAGCATAGGCATCTCATAGACTGGACCAGATTCTGCATGAAGTGCCTAGGAATGAGTTGGTACTCTTCCCTCAAGGCCACAAAGAAAGCAGGTAACTTTCTGAGGCTGAGGGTCACGCTGTCGCACACGACAATCCAATTCGTCCAACAAATGTTTGATAGGGTTAAGATCCAGTGGTCCTGAGGAGCAATCAAGAACTTGAACATTGTTCTGGGCAAGGATATACCTGATCATTCTTGTTGTATGCAGCGGAAAAATGACGTTCTGGTGGTTCATGAAAGGAAGGACATGAGGCCTGATGATTTCATCACGGTAACGTTGAGCTGTCAAATTGCCCTGGATCTGAATGAGATCTGTCGCGCCATTGTATGAGATGCAGTCCAAACCATGACACTGCCACAATTTGCAGCATAGCATTCATTTATTACATCAATATACACATGATCTTCCGTGCAGCATGTAACGTGACTTGTCACTGAAGATAACAGTTCTGCACCTTTGCAATGGCCATGGGAGATGTTGGCGACACCACTGTCTGCGTTGTTGCCGATGTTGACGTGTAAGGACAGGTCCTCACAAAGGTCTTCTGGAATGAATACTAGCCTCACGTAAGCGGTTCCTCACAGTCTGATCAGAAATTGTTCTCAGTCCTGGCACTACTGATGTTGTCGTGGATGCTGTGGTGAACCTGTTCCGCAAATGTCGCAGCCGAATAAACCTGTCTTGAGCAGGTGTAGTCACATGGGGTCGACCTGACCTGGGGCGATCATGTGTTGACCCTTCCTGCTGGTAGCAATGCCAAAGTCTTGTTATGGTACTCTGTGATGCATTCAGTTGCTTTGCAATTGCAGACTGACACTCCCCTGCCTCCAAATGACCAATTGCTTTGTTGCGCTGAGCCTCAGTAAGTCTAGACATGACTTTAACACCAAAATTAAGGTGGTCAACTGTTGCAAGAGCATTGAAACCGTCTGACTTTTATTGGAAATGAGGCATGGAATGTGCATGCAAAAGGAAACGCATGAATTTCTTCCCGTTCACAAATTATTGCATTTATTGAGGAAAACAGATTTTGGTGTGTTTTGGCAAGCTGTCCTCAATTACAACTGATTCAAATTCAGAAATGTTTGCAGACAGCATTCACCATAGATATACTGACAAATATTTGACTGATCTAATTGTCAGTTTTTGCACTCTTGTTGGCTCTGCCAAACAGTGATGTCAGGCTGTTCCGAACAATGATGTTGGGATTTTCCGAACACTGACGTTGGGCTTTTCTGAACAATGGCGTTGGGCTATTCTGAACACTGACGTTGGGCTATTCTGAACAATGGCGTTGGGCTATTCTGAACAATGGCGTTGGGCTTTTCTGAACACTGATGTCGGGCTATTCCGAACACTGACGTTGGGCTATTCTGAACAATGGCGTTGGGATTTTCCGAACACTGATGTCGGGCTATTCCGAACACTGACGTTGGGCTTTTCCGAACAATGACATTGGGCTTTTCCGAACACTGATGTTGGGCTATTCCGAACACTGACGTTGGGCTATTCCGAACACTGATGTTGGGCTATTCTGAACAATGGCGTTGGGCTTTTCCGAACACTGATATCGGGCTATTCTGAACACTGACGTCGGGCTATTCTGAACACTGACGTTGGGCTATTCTGAACACTGACGTTGGGCTATTCCGAACACTGATGTCGGGCTATTCCGAACAATGATGTCGGTCTATTCGAACTGACGTCCTCCATAATGAGTGTTTAAGTTCAAGTGTTTCGTTCATTTTTCGTACTCTGATCTCTAGGTTTTCACAAAATTTGTATAATTTAGTCTGTTCCAGTTTATAAGTGAAAATGTTGAGAGTGGCGTTGACCATCAAACCAACCAAGCAATAATTGAAACGTGCAGGTAGGTCCTCCGCGAATTTTTTCACTCAACACTATGGGTAAAAGGAATTCATGTAGCTTTCTTGCAATTTCAGGGAGAGTTTGATCTGAATTAACGTCTTTATACTGTAATTTTAGGGAGAATGAAAAGTAAAAGGACGACATACTGTTTATAGTGGTGTGGTACATTAATACTAAAAAGTGTCTTCACTCACCATACCGATATACCTGGTACATGTCATGTAACAGTATAGTGCAATAGTGTAACTATAACTCATATATTATACATGTATTACATGTCATTGCAAACAAGGTCAGATATCTCATTGTTTGATGTGTTATCTCAACATCCAGTTAATGATGATTGTAGCGGAGGAATGCACAGTGGAAGTCCTTATAAAAGAAGAAAAGTCTGAAAAGAAATGCACCAAACTAACTAACGAACGAACTAAAAGGGTCCCAGAAACTATGTGCAAGTAAAAATAATCTGGTTAAAACTAACTTTCTAAATATTAAATATCTAACAATTGGGCTCCAGAAACTAATATTCTCACAATACTATGGAGACAAGCTTTCACAATGAAATTTAAGCCCCAACTGACCACATGTGTTTGTCCCTCTTACATCACACGTGGAGCACATGCCTTTTGTGATATGTGTGCCTTTTGGCAAGTTTGGGTGTCACGTTAATGATATGTACATGAACAGTTTCACACATGGATGCATTTTCGAGAAACCCTTCTGAACAATGATAAAATTCTCCCGGATACCATGCACGTAAAACAAGTCACGTATGTACCATTCAAATATTGCAATGAACGCATCATATGAAATATTTTATGCCTTCACATTTACGCGTATCAGCATGGATCAAACATGCTTCACTTGGTACAAGATGTGTTTGTCAGGTGTGGTGCTGAGCAGCTACATACCAGATTAACAACTCTTTCATTTGTGCGTACAGCGGATGGGTTTTCTTGTTCTCAATGGAAAAAAGGTTGTTAGGTACGATTCTAGACATGACAGTTTCATCTACAACTTTGAAAGACACTGGTTATAGCCACTTCAACCAAAGTTAGGCCACCCCCCTGGGGATTGTGGGGTCTTACGGAGGGGACTTACGGTCACCAGTAATTGACAAATACAAAAATCCTTTGTAAAATACTGACCTTAACCACCTCACGGAAAATTTCTTGATTGGCATTGATCAATATACTTTACTAAAACATGAAACTTACAAGTATGTGAAAGAGCAATATGGACGAACTACAAATATAAATCAGACTGTATTGACTGCTTAGAGAAATAGTCAGTTAAGCCATAACAGGTTGCATGTTAACAGAAAAAGCACATGTGATTCCACCTACGTATAATTTAACAAAGGCAGTTAAGAAATTTGATATACAGTAGGCCCAAACACAGAAGAAATATTCCTTCATTTTTGTTCAAAATGCAGCATTCACCATGTTCACTGTTTGAAAAAATTAGCAGAAAAAAAAATCTAAAGGAAATTCCGTGAAATTTTTAACACAATCACTTGATTGATGTTTTGTTGACAATACAGTTCCTATATTCACTTGTAAATCATATAACTGCCAGGTAACAAACAGGTATTCCTGAACAGTGTCTCTGTACAAATTTGTTCCAGTATGTATCTGTTTATCAGGTTTTTAATACACACAGGTCTTCATTTCATGATCTTTATTTTTATTGAGTTGATATCTGTCTGGTCGCTTTCTTATTTAAACATTATTTCAGTAAATGTATATTGTGGAGGAAACTGAACTGTTTTGAATGCAAAGCAACTTGATCACTTATGGGAATTACTGTACACAACGGCAGTGACACTTTCTATTATTTCACATCTGAATAAAAAATCATGTGGTATACGGAAGATGAGAATGCAAGAAAAAATTATTTCCTCCAAAGCCATTCTTTTTAATACATGATTAAAGTGTATATATCTTATTAGATGACATGTGGACATATTTTACGGGAGACAAAATTAACTGGCCATGAAAAGTAATGGAATTACGTATTTCAACAGGGACAAGGGTGAAAATAATCAACTGACGTGCAAGGTGCCTGTCAGTTAGTAATAGAGCACAGTCTAAGGGAAACCACTATCAACAAAGTCCTGAAATTAACTGCCCTCGATATTCCTATAAGGTCACGGTTGAATATCTCAAACATTTATCAACATGCCTCAACAAACATATTCCTGATGTAAAAGTAAGTTGTTCCCCGCAATAATGTTTGAAGTTATTGTCTCATTTTTAAATATTTGGCTTGGGAGAACGCAATAGCTTGTACGGTAAAACCGATTGACCTTTATGAACGATGATCATGTTTTTGTCAGCAGGGCATGTTTCCAAAGTTAATGATTATTTATATACACAGAACAAGTTAAATTCGAACACCTACAACAAGGGAATGGAGTCAGGTATAATTATCTTGTTTTGTGTTTGTCTTGACACTTTACAAACCAGATGGGTTAATAAAAAAATGTTTGTTTTAGTATCAACAAATACTAGTAAGCGACAAAAGCAGCCTTAGGCATAACATTGAGTAGCGAAAACTGCTGGGGTCAATGATGCTTGTTTGGTAAAGGATGACAGGGTTGCATAATGGAGGGTTAGTGTTGATCGGATGGTACAGTCCATATATGGCTAACTAAGCTGTGCATTATGGTTTGGAACTGTGTAATCCGCTTTAAAAATAGACGTGGTGATATATTTATTTTTTATTCTCTGCATCTTTTGAAATATATTTAAGGAGAAGACAAGTGTTTTTCCGGCTCAGTAATACCCAACACCACTCTAACATATTGTCAAGTTGATGGCATCTGGCCCGTGTTATTGACTGCACAAAAATTCTGCTGTTTTGGATCCCTCTAACCATGGTAACTCGAGATCTACATGAAGAAAATAAGCTGATCTTTTCCATTGGGGCTGTGCCGCCACAACACAACTTCATAACTGGGTATCATGAGATAAAAGCATGCAAACTTAAACAGCAAAGTTGATTAAAAGTATTAACTACACAAAGGCATGAATGGCAATCTTTACAATTATGAAATGAGCATGATAAAAACTTCTTTTTCTTTTTAACTGTCATTTCAAACATAAATCAAACATGAATCCCAATTCTCCTGCTCCTTATTCAACAAACACTTACATAACATGGCATGCAGTACTGCAGTACGGTGTGCCAACTGAGAATAATTGTCTTGCTATGAGAACATGTAATGAAAATAATTAGCGAGATATACTGCATTTCTTTGCGTTCATGAGTCACGTGATCATCAGTCACATGATAAAACGCCATAAGTCTTCCCAACTGCAATATTGCAAGCACTTCAACAACATAAATAATTTCACTTCTTTGAATTTGAAAGGATTTAGCAGTTTGTCATCATTCATAGAACCCTTCTACCTCCAACATCTTAAGGAAATATGCTGCCAAAACTCGACGTACGAAAGTTTCTAAAATCTGCAATAATAAACGATTGCCAACAACACACATTTTCTTCCATCAAATCCGCACACAAAGGATCGTTACCTACCTACCTGCAGCTTATCAGCGTAACCCGTCTAGACAAAACACGGTCTGCGTCGACACACAGATTAACTCCGCGAAACAAGACGCTGATCCACAGGTGTCAGACTTGCGTCCCTCAGCCTGACATAGTCACACACAACACACCTTAGTACACTTCTTCAAATGTCGTCATAAGGAGCTCCGTCATTAACCTAAAGAGCTTTCTGAGACAAGGGAGTGTCACGTCTCCAGAACAAGCTCGAACACTCACCTGCAGGTAACAAGCAAACGCGTGAGGGAAACTCCGAACGAACTAAATGACCTGAGGTCACTACGAGAACGAGGCTGTCTCAACGCGCAGGTTATCCCCAGACATCTAACAGTATGACGACTTACTCTTTGCGTGAACTTGAGGTATTCCGTGGCGAGAGGTGTGGCGATGTACATGATGATAAAGACTGCATAGTTGCAGACAATGGACGCGACTCTGTGGTACGTTGTGTCAGGGAGCCCATATATAGAGTATGCTTGTAGAGTATCCCTGGTTGTGCGTTCTTTTAGGAACATAGTGTAGGAATCACCATGATCGATTGTTATGGCACAAACTGGCATATTAAAGTGTAAGTTGAATGACTAGGTCCACTGTTGGCGGACATCACATGCACAGGTAAACACGAGTCCGGTAAACACATGGCGATAGTTGTTCAGAAATACATGTACAGGTAAACACATGGCGACAGCTAGTTGTTCAGCTTGTGTCGGACTACCATCTGCCTTTCCGGATGGAATACATGTACTGAAACAAGTTAAAAGTGAACACCGGTTCCTGCCACCAGATTGTTTGTTACAGGAGCTGTGAGCCAGAGTGGTTAAATGAGTTTATGTAGGCACATACATTAATTCCCATAATTAGAGTCGCCTAGAAGAAGTAACACACAAATGTAATAACAGCCTTTTAATAGACAATCATTACTTTCTTAAAGTTGTTGCTTATTGTATGGACCAGCTAAACTAACATTTTCATTCCTGCTTCTCACACTTGAGAAATTTAACCCTTGTTTCGCGAAATTCAATGAAATCAACATTAAGAAATTGAAACTCAGTGAAATACATGTACATGCGATACCAAAATTGTTTTGAGTAGTGGACATGTTAAAAGCAAACAGCCATGCCTCAAGTGAGGTCATAATGTTTCACGAAATTCAATGAAATTAACATTAAGAGATTAGAGAGTGAAAGATTTTTTTATTATAATATCGCAGTAGGGAGTGAACATTTGCATATTCAGCCACTAAAGCCTCATCCTCGATATCTCCAGAATGCATGCCCTGGAGGATGCTCAAACCGTGAATTATGCGATTCATGGTCATCGTGTGAGACATCGCTCAAAACCTTCCTGTTCAGAGTTGCCTTATCTGTGTATCTTCTATCATCTCCGCGGGGTCATGTGTCCTTAGAGAATGGGTTCAAGTTACAGCTGGACTGTGATTATTATAAATGCATAACATTCCCTAGCGGTCCGCCAGTATTTCATGACAATGAGTGCTTTACGTGCGCTTCTTGCAGTCCTACACCTGGCGAACAAAGCCAATCGGCATCTGTACTACACCTGGCGAACAAAGCCAACCGGCATCTGTACTACACCTAGAGCATGCAGCTCCGACCGTATGACTGACGGGGATCTGGGCGGAGTTGCACCTGACGTGCGAGACGGCTCTGTTCCATCAAAGCGAAAACGGAAACACAACTTTTTCTGCGATCGATCACGAAGCGTCAAAGTTCAGATTCTGTTGGGCACTGAGGTTTCAGGACTACACGTCTTACTTATGGATGGACAGTAATCCTTATTTCGAGTTATTAAATCATTTATAGTTCTCATCTGAAGTCAAACGGACTGTACACTATCTAACCACACGTGGACCAGACCTGGACTACCCTATATACCCGCACCTAGTTTACACCTGGATTACATTATCTCCCCACCCCTAGACTCCACCTGGACTACACTATCTACTCACCCCCAGATTACAACTGAACTACACTATGTACCAACAACTAGATGGCACTTGGAATACATTATCTCCCACCCCTAGACTCCACCTGGACTACACTATCTACCCAACCCCCAGATTACAACTGGACTATAGTGTCTACCCACCCCTAGATTATATCTGCACAACATTATATACCAACACCTGATTTGCACCTAGACCACACTATCTACCCACCCCTAGATTACACCTGGACTACACTATGTACACACTCCCATGTTACACCTGGACTATAGTATCTACCCACACCTAGATTACACCTGTACTACATCATCTACCCACATCTGTATTACACCTGGACTACGCGATCCACCCACATCTAGATTACACCTGTACTAGATCATTCACACCTAGATTACACCTGGACTACACTATCTACTCGCATCAGTATTACACCTAGATTACACCTGTGCTACATCATCGACCCACACCTAGATTACACCTGGACTACGCGATCCACCCGTATCTAGATTAAACCTGTACTAGATCATTCACGCCTAGATTAGACCCGGACTACACTATCTACTCACATCTGCATTACACCTGGACTACACTGTCTACCCACACCTAGACTACACCTGCTGTACATAATCTACCCACACCTTGATTACACCTGTACTACATCATCTATCCACATCTGCATTACACCTGGACTACGCTATCCACCCACATCTAGATTACATCTGGACTATACCATCTCGATATACCAAGATTACATCGGGACTACGCTATCAACCACGTTGTCTATACTACAGTCGATCGCGAGTTTAAGTGTTATATTTTTCTGTCGTCATTGTGTTTCGCTTGGTGTGTATTTTTTAAAATGATGTCTCGTTACTTGGTACAGGTGACATTTTCGTTCTTGGCACTGCTACTCATGAATCGTGGACTTGGGTCCGTCATTTAGTGACATGTGTTACACTTAAACAAAGAAATATTAATACCGCCAATTTGATGTTCATTTGGATTAAAACGATTTCTAAAATATACACCCACGAATAGCATGATATTATCCAATATGGCTGAATGAACACGGTGTAACAGTTTATTAACACGAGGGCTTTACGTGTGCTTCGGTGTCTACTTGGAGCAGTTGGATCACAAGGCTTCACTGTGTGTTATGATGGGCATGCCGACACCATGCATCCGTGTGAAACTGTTAAACAGTTTCTTACGTCAAATCTGATTTAATATTCATTAATTATTTTCCTCTCCGGATTCTATACCTCGTGACCATGGTAGTTTATGTCGACATCTTGCTGTGTCAAGCTGCAGGAAGCAAATATCACCTGGAGGTGTTCTTTTGCATATTGTGCACGTCACATGGAAGTATTTATTTGCATATTGTGCACATCACGCGAGGGGTGTTTATATGCATATTACATTCCATGTTAAAGTGTCAGGTAGCTGCTATCGTCAACCACGTGTATTGCTACATTTTCATCACCTAGTTGTCTGGCGTACATCACCGCGACCCGGTATGGGATACTTCACCAGTTGTCTGGCGTACATCTCTCGGTGTCCAGGATACATCACCAGGTGTTCGTCGTACATCACCCTGACCCGGTTTCAGGACTACATCAACATGTGTCTGGGGTACATCACCGGGTGTCTGTCGTTCATCACTAGGTGTCTGAGGTACAACACCGGGTGTCTGTCGTACAACATCGGTTGTTCGTCGTACGTCACCCAGACCCGGTGCCCGGAATGCATCATACATCACCCGGTGTCCAGAATACATGACGGGGTGTCCGGCGCACAGCACCCAGTGCCTGGTTTTCATCACCCAGTGTCTGGAATACATCACCGGATGTGTGGAGTACATCACCGGGTGTCGTCCAGAGTCAAGGGGACCAGTCCCACACTAGCCAGAGTGTACACACTGTGTCTAGCGGAAGGGGTAGGATCCGACCAGCAACAACAGCAACATACTCTCCTGAACACCTTGCCGACCGCAGGAATCTTGATGGCGTACACTAGAGGGTTGATGAGGCTGTTGAGGAAGCCCACGCCGGCTGTGTAGGTTAGGACGGCACCGAGGTCAACCCCTGTCTCTTCAACTAGGGGACGGTCAATCAGGACCAGTAGGAGGTACGTGCCTGGGGAATGAAAAAAAAAACGGCTGCTCAGCACGAGGCTCACACAAAATCCCAAGTAAATCTGGCTACATGACAACCTTCTCCAACTTTCTCAGCGATATGGAGTCTCCAAAGGCAATGCAATGGAGTAAGTGTACAATGTTCTAACGAGGTGGACTGCTGTCTACAGTACAAGGAGGTAACTCCCTCTACAAGTAACACGCTACACCAAAATTGTTTTGAGTAGTGGACATGTTAAAAGCAAACAGCCATGCCTCAAGTGAGGTCATAATCAATTAGAAGCCCTGGCCTTGTATCTTATACTAGCAATACCTACCTACAGGCGCCCAACACAAGATATACATGCCAATGATGATGCCCACTGTCTTGGCGAACCTGAGCGTCGACCTAGGCGTGTTGCCTGAACTCGTCCGACACAGCTGGGCGTGTATTGCCATGGCGTGCTTCCTGGCCAGAACGTAGATTTGTGGGTACAGTGTCACTATGGCAACCAAAGGTATCACAAATATGACCACAACAGTCACAAGATAGCTAGTGGAGAATACGGTGAAGAAGTTACACGTCTGCTTCACTTGTGACCGGTTCCATCCAGCTACTGGCAGCACTGCCAGCGTCAGGGCCAACACCCACACAGAGGTGTTCAATACTGTCACTCTTTTGGACGTGAACACTCGTTTGTGCCGGAATGGGTCTTTGATTTTGACATATCTGTCCACTGTAAGCAACATAATGCTGAGTACAGACGCCATGTTTACACCAATCAGGAGCCCAAACCTGAAGAGACATTCGTGAACGTCTTTCCATTCAAGCATAGTGTATACACTGTTGTAGATTACGATGAGGCCAGTCAGGGCATCGGCCATGGCCAGGTTGACAATGAAGGAATTGGATCCGTCGTCGCGGGAGGAGCGTAGAGCCACGAGCACGACCATGTTAAGAACGATTTCCGTGATTCCCATGAGAAGAAGAAACGGAAGTCCTACAAGGTCGGTGAAGGTCACTGGACTTCCGGTGAAGGCAATGAAAGCGTAGCTGTTATTCATTATGTGACTGCTTCCTATTGACTGTGTACGATTAATTTCTTCTTAGCAAAACAAAACATCTTCGCATTCCACTTGATTGAACAAATCATGTTTACAAATACGCGAATCACAAAAACTGCTAGTACAGACACAGCAGAGTTGAACAGCTATGTCATGTCGCCCTCCCCTGTTGTGTACACCTATACTCGATGTGTACACTTGTACACTACGTCACAAGACGTGTACACCTGTACACACTGTCAAAAGAAATATGTACACTTATAGGCTGCATCAAATATTGTATGTACACGTGTAAGGTGTACATCTGTACGCTGCACCACAAGGTGTGTTAATGTCGTTGTCGTGTGGGTTTTAAGTAGGTATCTGGCTGGGTGAGTCACGTGCTTTCCACCGACATCGCCGCGCCCCGAAGGATAGAGGAAGGGATACGATCGTCTCATGTTAATGCTCCTGGCATCGGGTGTCTGAAAATATACATCTGAATTTGTATTTAATTTGCCGTAAATGTAAGACATTAAATTTAGAAGCGTTACTAATCTGATCGATCAAGGAACCATCACACATATTACAGAACTTACACATGAACATTAATCATGAATTTTAAAAGGTGAACCTCTATGTTACTTGACCGTTGACCTAGTTCCTCAGTACTGACCCAGAACAATTCCTTGTATTGTCTGTGAGCGTGTAGACTAGTTAACACGCTCGAACAGCTGCATGTAGCTGACTGTATTACAATATTCAGGTGATGGTCAGTCTGAAGAACTGATCTAAAAAATTTAGCACAATGGTATAAAAGTGTCTCAGGGTGATAAGTTTTACACGATTATAAAACTATATTTCATCAACAGGGGATATCGGAACCGCGTGTCAGTGGGCAAAAGAGGACGTTTGGAAGCGTTAGAATCACCGTCTATCACTCGATACAATCGCAGCACCTGTAACTCTTGCCAGTTGTTAATATAGTGTAACTTAAGTCAGACTTAGTGAAGTATTCGTTGACTCGAGGCCAGCTGCCTGCGTCAGAGTAGTGGTAGTGTTAGATCGTCATCCATCACTGTTCGCCTCAAGCACATCCTTGTTAGAATGTGTTTACAACACTGACTGTTAAACATTTTTCGACACTGCTTATCTTCAAGCGCAAACTATTAGACTCTTATACTTTTTTCACAAAGCAGTTCAATATTGAAAATTATCATTCAACACGTCTGGCATTCTTCAAGAAACACAAGGCGAAGAATGGATGCACTGGCAGTTCACTGTGATGTAGGGCGAACAATATACTGCGAGTCCGGGTAACACATGCATATGTGCCGCACTGGCCAGTGACTGTCCGTCCCTCCTTGACTCTGGCTTGCCTCATCTTGGTCTGTCTGTGCTCTCCCCGTTGCCTGCCTGCTCCCCATTTGCAAGCTATCCTGTCTGCTTTTAAGGGTAAATGAAGATGTGGCCTCTCATGGACATAATCTGCTTAGTTGGTCATATTTGACTAGCTTGACGTATCTGACAAATGTGCATGACAAATAATGTTACATCATGCCTACATATGCTAAGATGCTGACAGAACACGTATTCATTTCTTCTATCTGTATATACATCCGTTTGTATGTATATATTCACCATTTCGTCAATCACCACTCGAACTACTTTACCACCTTCATGTCTGAACACACAACATATTTGTCTAATCTCACAACATCGCGTCTAAATTCCGAACTTCTATATGTATGTTCAGCACTTCCATGTCCATAAGCACTCATATGAAGCATAAATTCGCTACATCTACGTTTGTCATGTCATTTGAGTGACAGTATGCTGACCTACTATGTTGAACTATGTAGAGTGCTTCCTCCTCTCACAGACGGGTCAATGAATATATTTGAGAGTGAGCTGTATCAAAATATGACCAGGAAGACTGGGGCACATTCAACACTGGTTGCAGAGTCTATTTTAGAACCACACGCCGCTTCTATGGCTGCATTCACCTTTTTCTATCCATTTTCAAGTCGGTGTCTGTTTTTACCGGTTCTCTATCCAGATCGACAACTTCTATGACCACAATCACAGTTTCCGTCTACATTCACCACTTGCGTCTCCATTCACCAATTGTGTCTACATTCACCTCCTCTATGATTACATTCACTGCTTCTATGACTACATTCACCACTTGTGTCTTAAATCGCCACTTCTGTGTACATTCATATCTTGACTACATTTACCACTTGTCTACATTCACCACTTCTTTGACTACATTCACCACTTCTATGTCTACATTCACCACTTCCGTGTCTACATTCACCATTTCTATTAGATTCACCACTTCTGTGTCTACATTCACATCTGTGTCTACATTCACCACTTCTGTGTCTACATTCTCCACTTCTGTGTTTACATTCTCCCCATCTGTGTCTACATTCTCCACGTCTGTCTACATTTACCACTTCTGTGTCTACATTCACCACTTCCATGACTACATTCACCACTTCTGTGTCTCATTCACCATTCCTGTGTCTACATTCACAACTTCTTTCACTACATTCACCACTTGTCTACATTCACTGCTTCTGTCTACATTCACCTCTTCTATGATAACATTTACCACTTCTGTGTCTACATTCACCAATTCTGTGTCTATATTCGCCACTTGTCTACATTCACTGCTTGTGTCCACATTCACTGCTTCTATGACTACAATCACCACTTCTATGACTACATTCACCATTTCTATTAGATTCACCACTTCTGTGTCTACATTCACCACTTGTAAGTCTACATTCACCACTTCTGTGTCTACATTCTCCACTTCTGTGTCTACATTTACCACTTCTGTGTCTACATTCTCCACTTGTGTCTACATTCTCCACATCTGTGTCTACATTCTCCACGTCTGTCTACATTTACCACTTCTGTGTCTACATTCACCACTTCCATGACTACGTTCACCACTTCTGTGTCTCATTCACCATTCCTGTGTCTACATTCACAACTTCTTTCACTACATTCACCACTTGTCTACATTCACTGCTTCTGTGTCTACATTCACCTCTTCTATGATAACATTTACCACTTCTGTGTCTACATTCACCAATTCTGTGTCTTAAATCGCCGCTTCTGTCTACATTCTCATCTCCTTTGACTACATTTACCACTTGTCTACATTCACTGCTTCTATGACTACATTCACCACTTGTGTCTTAAATCGCCGCTTCTGTGTACATTCATATCTTCTTTGACTACATTTACCACTTGTCTACATTCACTGCTTCTATGACTACATTCACCACTTCCGTGTCTACATTTGCCACTTGTCTACATTCACCGCTTGTGTCTACATTCACTGCTTCTATGACTACAATCACCACTTCTGCGTCTACATTCACTGCTTCTGTGACTACATTCACTATTTCTATGACTACATTCATTACTTCTGTCTACATGAACCACTTCTGTGTCTACATTCCCCACTTCTATGTCTACAATCCCCACTTCTGTGTCTACATTCACAACTTCTTTAACTACATTCACAACATGTGTCTACACTCACCGATCCTGTGACTATATTCACCACTTCTGTCTACATTCACAACTTCTTTGACTACATTCACTTGTCTGCATTCCCTACTTCTATTACTTCATTCACTTCTGTGTCTACATTCACCATTTCTAGGACTACATTCACCATTTCTAGGACTACATTCATCATAGTTTCTACGACATGTAGCTTCACACACATCAGATGGTGTTAGTCACTGTTGTATTCAGCATTCAGTTTCGTTTTCCCCTTTAAAATCTTACTTGCCCTATATGTCATGTAAATTGCCTGGTTTAGTTATGCCATGGCAATGGGTAATAAATGTGCCTTACTGAAAAAATTTTATGGATAAAACTTCTTTTATTTTGTGAATGCAGATGTTTGAACCATTGTCTCGCAGAAATTCCTGTTTGATAACTGTACAAGAATCTGCGCAATGTATAAATAAGAGAAGATGTCACCCATAACATTTGTTCCTAATAATACTATTAAATGGGACAAATGAAAAAATTCAAAAGTTTTGAAATTCATATGTCATCATATTTTTTGTCTGAGAATTTGTGACCCGTGAAGGTCCCGGGGTAGAATAGGCCTTCAGCAACCCATGCTTGCCATAAAAGGTGACTATGCTTGTCATAAGAGGCGACTAACGGGATCGGGTGGTCAGACTAGCTGACTTGGTTGACACATGTCATCGGTTCCCAATTGTGCAGATCGATGCTCATGTTGTTGATCACTGGATTGTCTGGTCCAGACTCGATTATTTACAGACCGTCGCCATATAGCTGGAATATTGCTAAGTGCGACGTAAAACTAAACTCACTCACTCACTCACTCTGAGAATTTGTATTCTTGAATGGGGGCTCTTAAACAGATAATAGGACCTATACTGAAACAATGCATGAAAACTGTCTTCACTGATACAACAGATCATAAATTGGATTATAGTTACAGGTTCGTCAGTCCCTTGGAACTAACATGTACTAAAGCTATTTTACTAGTATACTGAACATGCGTCAAGATGCACTACCATATAATGACAGTAATGTTGATAATCAGAAAATGAAAAGAAGAACAGGCATTGGCTCACCTTGCTTGTTCCACTGGCCGGCGCTGAGTGTTACTGGCAGTAAGTAGATCAAGTCTAATTATAATCAGTAGTGAAAGTGGCTCATATCAAATTGCCGCATGTGTGCATACACAGAAGGAAGCGTCCACTTATGAAATAGAACATTATATTCATGCTTACAAAAACACCAGCAGATAAAAGTGTGCCTTCAGTTTTCATGTGCGGAAGGGTATGGGTCGAAATATTTTCATATTTCCTTTTTGGTTACACAGGATGATGGCGCTCAACAGATTTCCATTCTGTCTACACATAACACTTCCAACAGGAAGTTAGTTTGGATTTTGATTGTTCAATAATTTTCCCTTTGTAACAGTAACTGGGTATTAAGCCTCCTATATAACGCTACACATGGGCTACACTTGGGCATTTCAACACGAACAAAACTCTCGTGAAATTGGTTCATAAATTGTTACTCACAACACTGAATAGTTCAGTTAACCCGGTTAATAACCGGCTATAGACAGATATAAACCATTGTTGCTTCAATTGTTTTTTAAAAAAAAAATGACCATTTATCGCACGATTTTACCTATTAAACAATCACAAAGATGACGCCTAGCAACTCAGTTCGTTTCATAGCTGTATATAAGGAAAATGTATGACTAGATTTTCCCATATCTTTATTTTGTCACCATAAGGACATCTTGATTTGAAGTTGAATGGTCCAAATGTCTCAGCTGATGCAATATACAAATAATACAAACCAAATGTTCTTTACATGAAGACATAAATACAAAGTATAGCAAAATAATTAAGAGCAAGAGCTGAACTTGCCCTTTTCCAGACAATGAACCATTACCATGTATCATTATATTTTCTTCATAGGAATTAAGAAAATACAATTTACAATAAAAGCAGAGAATGCAAGATTAAAGAATAAAATGAACTTAAAAAGATTAATGTTCACTAAAAACTTTGATGAGACTAAAGCATTGAACCATCATATATTAAATAAACAAACACGAAAATAATTTGAATCCACTGTGATCAATGGGTGATGCTTATTGGCAAGAAAAAATGCTAATGATTCACTTACTCATTGTGGCTTTCCTGGCAACAAGATTTGTACTTGAAATGTGGCTTTAGCAACAATAGGTACTTTTCAAATGTGGCCTTCCAGAGTTTCATGATGGAGATCAGTACAGGGCCTTTTTAGGGTAAAATACCAAAATTTAAGCTTTTAAGCTTTTCAAGCCTGAGTGTATACTGATAATACAAAACTATGTGCTTTGCCTTTTACATACTGAACAATTGGTGTATAATCTGTTATTTACAGACATTCAACGTTGAATGTATCACCCTATATACAGATATTTAAGCTTGGGTGTATCATCTGTTATTTACAGATATTCAAAACTGGATGTATCACCTGAGATATACAGACATTAAACACAGGTGTTTATTATGTAAGCATATTTTTCCAGCCACTTGATTGGTTTAGAGGCAGTCATGTGACCCTCAACAAAACAGGCGGATTGATGCCACCTCAGCTCCAACCAAAAGTCATATTGACTTGAGTTGCTAAGAATAGGCTATGATGTCATGTTATAACGTCATTCTATTGTATACATGTCAAAGTATTGTTGACATAACTGTATTGGTTTATAGTAAGTGAGTTTAGCTACACTCAGCAATAGTCCACTTATATGACAGCGGTCTCTAAATATCAAGTCTGGACCAGACAATCCAATAACCAACAGCATAAGCATTGATCTGTTCAACTGGGAACTGATGACATGTATCAACCAAGTCAACAAGTCTGACCACCCAATCCCGTTAGTCGCCTCTTATGACAAGCATAGTTGCCTTTCACCAGCAAAAAGTAAGACTGACCTCAGACCCTGTCGTCAGTCAATATTGCTTTCTGCAGGTCCAGAAAAGCAGCTATCAACCTCATCACCAGTCTATGACTGTATTGTATAAACTGTCATATACAAACACTCAACAAACTCTCTATATCATCTAATTCATAGAGACATTCAACACTGGTGTGTATCATGTATTTAAAAACAGATATTCAACATGGGTGTGTATTATGTGGTATATACTGACATTCAACACTGGGTGTATCATCTATCATATACAAACATTCAACACTCAGTGTATCACCTGTTATGTACAGAAATTCAACATTGGGTGTATTGCCTGATTTTGATAAATTCGCAATACAATTGAGTAGAAAGTAATATATAAAACACAAAATGCATGTGTAATATTTACTTCTCACTCTCTGCATGGACTTACTGCACCATCAGGGGTGCATCCAGCTTTTTGTCAAAGTTGGCCATTTGGCCCTCCCACTTTGAGAAAGTGGGCCAACACACAAGTTAACAGGGGTCAAAGCTAAATGACTGTATTTTCTTATTGTATCACCCATTATGTATATATGCGCTACCATGGTAACAGTGACACTAACATGACTAAGCAGCTAACTTTAATAAATTGATGAAGTACTTACCTTAAATTCAAGTTTGTTTTCTTCTCCAAAATATCTGCATTCATTGACGAATGGTTAAGAAAAGTTGCTTAAATATCCATGCTGTGAAATAACCCACTGAATGAAATTGCTTTCATGTCTTGTTATTCATGCTCAATACGGTAAAATCTCAATACGGTAAAATCCTTAGCGGTGAATTCATGTCAATACCAACTGATCGTTGAATATTTTATCACAATAGGCTTCATATGGCGCACATATTATATCCAAGTGCGCCAGCTCAACTTTATTTGCGTGAAATCTGACGCACTGACATTTTTTGTGTGCCAGAAGGACCACCAAATGCGTAATTCCTGCACGGCTGTGGCCTGGATGCATCCCTGCACCATGTCAGCAGTGACTGCATGAAATGCATGGAATGCAGTCACTGCTGACATGGTGCCGTAAGTCACCCTCCTGTGTTGTCACCCACCTGTGTGGTCAGTATGTTATCTTGTCAATCTTTTGTCCATAAAAGATGCTGATTACATAAATACAGTACAATTCAAGAAAAAGGTGGCAAATGTCCATACACACCCAAGATATGTGAAGTTAGTCAATAATAAAAAGAGACACCGACACTTTTTTTCAGATTTATTTGATGTTGAATAGGAATAATTAACATGACATGAAACTACACATTTTCTGGCACCACTTGTTCCAGATCTTTATAAATTATGCTGGGGAAACACATGGTTTGCAAACTTTGCTTGACAAGATTCCAGTGTACAACACCATTGGGTAAGTTCAAAAACTATGATGACATGATCAAACTAGAAACAAAGTAACAATGAGTTAACAGGTGTCCATGGCAAAAGAACAGACTTACATGGACAATGGAAACCTACCATCTGTGAACCTAAGCAAATATTTCATCTCCAGAGAACAGGCTAAGCTGCCTCTCTTTGCTAGCATGACAGGAAGTGGAGAAAATAAAAGGTGAACTGGCTAGCCTTGACTTGGCAACTTCTGCCCTTTTGTAAGTTGGAAATATCTTACTGATGACATCACAGGACTCAGTCCTGGTCGCTGGTGCGCGTGCCCTTGGTGTAAAAGGAACGACCTGTTCAGCAAAACTTGTGACTGTAATGAATAAAACTTGGATAACTGCAGAGTATGAACAGCAGATTATATAATAAGAAATGTACCTCGTGCAAATGCCAGTGATGATGCACAATTACACTTTGACCACTGACAGTCATCAAGCACAATATCTGACATCAACACCATGCTTAGTAAGACTAGCGAGGCTGTATATAATATGTTGTATTAAAGTACATCTGTGTCTATCAAATAACATGAGGACAGTAATTCCCAACATGTTCAAAACAACAAACCTATCAAATCAAATAAAGTGCTGATGCAACAAAACTAAATGCATTGAAGGTCCAAATCTTGCCTGCAATGTATGTATACATAGAATAATACTGTTGACACGTTTACTGCCACCACAAGTATACCCATAGTGCCAGTGTCTGGGCCAGTTTGCCTCTACAAGTAATTTTGTAGCTACATCAGTGGTAGTTTAAAACAAGTTTCACATGTTGGCAAACAGGCAAAAGAAGCAATCATCTCCTGGTGTTAACAAAGAATGCCACGAGCCGTTTGATTCTTGCACCTATTTTGCCAACAAGTGAAACATCTTCTTAAATACTACTATGAGATAACTCATTGTGGCAATTTTTACCACAATTGATACTACGACTATACTTGAGGTAGGCAGTCAACATGTTAAATATAAACCGTGGAGTGTCATTTCTGAGATGATCAGAGGATGAGATTGGAATTGCTTATGAAACATGGTATTGGGACTGAAAGTTCTGAGTGACAGACTAATGTAGGCATGTTACTCCATATCAACAGTTATGATGCAGCTCTAGGGTACCATTCTAGAATTCCTTATTTACACATACTCTGTCATTCTTTGGGGATACCAACATAATTCTTAAAACTGCCTCAACTAAAATCCCAACAAGTTTCCATTAATTCAGTCTTTTCCAACATAACTGGGAAATGTTTGACTCACACAAGTCAAGATCAGGCATCTGTCTACATCCCTTATGACCCCAGCCTGCATGGAGGTATGAGCAGTTGCGGTCAGCAGGGACCTCTCTCAGCCTGGTACTGTGCACTACCCTCACCATAGGACGGCTTGGCGTTGAAGGGACAAGGGTTTCACCTCTAAAATCTGAACAGAAAACACACATCATCAATATCCAGCCATTGCACTGCATAACATGCACTTTAACACATCTAGTGCACCAGAGTGGGTATAGCATGCTTCTGATATGCGTGGTGGTGGTTGCATCTCAAAATCATTCAAACATGCAATTTCAGTATATCATACAAGGGAGATATACACTCCTTTCCACAAACATATTGCCACTGCAGGTAGTAGATGTGGGAGTGAGTGTGTTGGTGTAACAGTGCTTCAAACAGCAATTCAGATACACCTTATGGAAGGAAAGGGGGGCTTTTGGCTCTGCTTATAGACCTTTCCAATTACAGAGAAATCCAGGAGGGAACCTAGGAACAATCAGGGTAAATCCAACCCTGATTTTGTGTTTAGCACCAAAAGTTCTTGCATTGCAATGGATTTAGAGTGAGTACACAGGACCATTTTTACAACTCACATTTGTGGAAACGTTCTGTATGTTTAAATTTAGGAGAAAAAGACAGATCCTGATCTACTTGAAGTTATCTGCAATTAATTAATTAATTATGTAATTTTCTGAATAAAATTGATATTTTATACTTATCCAGACTCATGCTTAATTGCTTACTCTCCTCTTCCTGAAGAGGGTAGCGGAACACCTGAAATCCCTTGAAGTTCCTTTCTAAAAGAAGCGGACGTAAAATCACACTCACCCATGTATTACCTCCCTTTCCCTCCACATGGTCAGCTGACCGTCATGATACTTCACTCTCTCCTTTAATTGCTCGACACGAGAATACGAGAATTCAGTGTGTCTGTGAGGGCTTTCGCCATGAGTCAGGATAAGTATAAAATATCAATTTTATTCAGAAAATTACACATTTTTCCTTGTCCTGACTCATGCTTAATTGCTTACAGAATCCGACGGAAATGGTGGTGGCTCAGACCACGCTGGATTCTGCTGTCTGTTGTAAATTACATCCAATAATTCCCCCCTCTAACGGGAACTTGTAACAGCGATAATTCAGTCTTATTCTTCTCAAATTCATTGTAGATTTATGGGGGGAATCACATCCAGTCGAAAGAGCTTCGTTGATTGGTACGTGATGGCACTAACAGCAAGTGTCTTGTTAGTTTCTGATGCAACTAATTATCATGATATAACAATCGAAGCTAGTTGCGACCTATCTTCATAATGAATACAAGGTCATAATCACAAATGCAAGTCTGTTCAAGACGTGCACATAGACTCTCCACCATTATACTCCACAGAGTGCCTGGCTTCCACAAGTCAAGTGATAAATCGGATGAGTTTAGTCAACGTCATCGGGAACTGTTAGTTGCTGAGCAACGACAAGAGGCCCAAACTGATAAATGCCAGAGACGTCCTTCGTGGTTATGTCTCGTAGGTAGTGGTTGGCAAACACCATGTTTGACTTCCAAAAGCAGCCCTCCATTATAGTTGATAGCGAGCAATTCCCATGTAGTGCTAGTGTAGAGGCTAGGGCTCTGACTTCATGTGGGGTGGAGGCTCCTATCCTGCTGCTTTAAAAGGCTTTCAATATAACAGCTCTGATCCACACAGAGATAGTGTCTCAGTAGATATAGGGATAAACAGGTGCTTGAAACTTTGCATTCTAGACTTGGTACTTGCGATGAATATCTTCAACGCTCTCACTGGACATAATGATAAATCTTGAGTATCATGGGGTCTAGGGAGTGAAGATAGTGCCGGTATGTGGAACTGTCCATCCGGTTGACCTGGTAGTTGATTTTTGGCAATAAAATCCTATTGTAGACCCAGATGAGCTGTCTGCTGGTGACTTGCATCAAAGCTCATGTGGTTGAAGTCTAGAGCATGAATTTCTGTAGCCAAGGCAAGTCAAAACAGCGTCCTCTGATTTAGCAGTTCAAATGAGGTCCAATTAAGCCGCTCGTATGCATTACTTGTGAGATGTTGGAGTACGATGTTTAGATCCCATGCTGGAGCTCTAAATCTACTTTGTTGATCTTCCAACTTGAAGGAGCGTAGCAAGGCAAGTAACTCGGGTACTTTAGTCAGCTTCGTCCCTGTTTCCATGGTGACAACTGAGCTGAGAGCTGTCAAGTATGAAGATAACATAGAACCTTTCAGACCTCTGGAATGTCGCAGGGGACATAAATATTCTGCTCTCTGCGGATATGTTGCCTTCATCGCCGTGAAGCCTTTCTTCTTGGCGTATGTCTCAAACTGCTTCCACTTGTCATCATAATTTGTGCGAATGGATTTCCGTAAGGCTAAGGTAACTGCTTTCGCTGCTCTCGTCGAGTATCCTGTGTGTTTTAAACAGATTTTGATATGTTCCACATGTGAAGTCGTACCGCAGATTGATTGCTGTGTGCCTGTTTCGTGTGGGGATGGTCGATAAGATTTTCCCAATTTGGTAGTTGTAGTGTTGATTGTCCTAACTCCTCTATGACTGTTGGAAACCAATGTCTCGTTAGCCAGTAAGCCAAAGTCAGTTGTAGCCTCTTGGTCTGTTTTATTTTCTCGATGACTTTTGGTAGCAGCACTGGAAGGAGAAGCGCAAATGCGTTTCAGTCCTTCCCATGTGGTGCTGAGAGCGTCTATTGCCCAGGTTAATGGATCTGGTACCAGTAATACAAAGGTTGTAGTCTGTTTGTGGAACCTTTTTGCAAATAATCTATTTGCAGTGATCCAAACGTCTGGCTGATTAGTTAAAGCAGCATCCACTCATTTGGTGATGGACGAAGAGGACGAGATAAGGCGTATGCCATGATGTTGCAGACTCCTGGTATGTGACATGCACTTGTTTGGAGATTCAGACTGTCGATCACGTCGAAAAGTTGAAACAACAGGTGTAGTAGAGATGGCGATCTCATTGACCCTTGCATGTTGAGTTGTCTGTGTGGATCATCAGTAGCTTGTCTCTCAGTGTTGTCAACCAGTGATCGATAGCATGAATCACCACTTTCATTTCCAACTGGTTGATGGGAAGAGTTCGATGTTCCGTCTTCCAGATTCCTGCTGTAACTTGTTGTTTAGATGGGCACCCCATCCTTGGAGAGACGTGTCTACATAGAGATGGTTGTTGAATGCCGACTGTAAAATGTAAGTTCCTGTGCAGACATTTGACTGCCCCCCATAGCGGGTGTGGTTTCAAATTGTCCAGCATCGTAAACCGGTCAAGACGTGAAACCATGACTCAGGAATCGCTCTCATAGACATAGTTGTAAGCGTCTTCTTCTGGTCATATCCTGAGAAGACGTGAGCAGACCAAGTAGACACTGACACTGTCGTAATGGTAGCGGAGAGAGTAGAACTTGTTCTAACATCAACCTGAACTTTGACCCACTGATTCTCTGGGACAGCGGTGTATTTCCATGTAGCGATGAATCAAATCCTGAGGAAATTAGATTCACATTCCATCCAGGCTCAGCTAGTAGCCTGATAGTGAAGTCCAACTGTAGACTGAGTTGGCTTCTCTCATGAAGAACTTGCATACCATGAAGATACGTCATTCTTTGTTTCCAGATCATCAATACTATTCATTATGACCGTGTTGACATTTGCAGGAAGTCTATTTATAGCTGGCTGCCTGTCCCATCAGGAGTTGTCATTCATTGCTGCAATCCTCATGATAGGCCATGTTGAATCTGCTGTTAGAAGACCTCTATGCTGCCTGACAAATCAAATGACGCTGTAAACTGTTAATCTAGTGTGTAATCGACATCTTTAGGCGTCTCTCAGGGAGCAATCAGATTGTAGATGTGACGTCACCGGTGTAGCAGATAACTGATTATCATGAAATCTTGTTCAAACGGTGATACCCTTGCCAGCATTTAGGCTTGTCCGTAGCCATACTGTTTGGTGAGCACGTGTCTAGATGAGTAAAGCAGGGGAAAAAAACTTCCGTCGCTTTAAGCTGATGTAGACAAATTGTCTTCCAGGTAGATGTGTCGAAATCTTTCCATCGAAGATAATACCTTCATCTCTTTTGATCGGAGGTGTAGTATGCATTGGACTGTTGCAGTCATCCCAAAGAATCTTCGTGACGTATTCATCGTTGAGAATTCCCAGCTACTTCCAGTCGAGTTGAAGACATTCACCAACTGTAGACGGTTGTATGGGAATGGCCCTGTGTGGAAAGCTCCAGTCATTCCGACCCTGATCTTCAATGTTTATCTCCTGGATGCTCTGGTATTAAACTTCTTATCTCTCGTTCTCTGGAGTCTGGAAAACTTGGACTTGTTAGTGTAACGCTGACTTGTCTGCTTGGGTTATAGCTAAAACGGCATTATATTTTACTTTATTTACATCAAGTTATCACGCATTCTTTTGGGTTGTTTGGTGGCCCTGAAAAGGACTGTTGTCAACATGCCGATGGACTTGATCATCATGACTTTTTAACGTCTTGTCGAGGGAGTAGATTCAGTTCCGCAGTAGTTGAGACAAGGTGTTTAGACATTAACTGCTGATCCTTCATCTGAGTGACGAAAGTTGACAGGAACATTCACTCTTCCTCATTCACAGGATTGCTGAACTTGAGATGCGAGTCTAAATCGAGCCTGTCCGAATATCTCACAAGATCATTTTGGGGACTGCTGATGATCTTGTTGTTGTTGAAACTTGGATGCTGACTTGAATGCTGTAGATACCTTCTCAGGAATTGGAAATATGGCCAGAAACGTTAATGCATGTCTTCCTTCTTTAACCCTTTTTTTTTTCAAACTCATGTTGCATGAAGCGGTAATGAACGACTGCGTTGAGTGCAGTCACGGCTGACTCATTAGAGGTGTCTGCTGTGATGACTGAGGCTGCTGACGAAGTCTGCATTGTCTGACGACCTGAAGCAGCAGTCGACGTAGTTGAAAACTGTAGGCATCATTCTTCTTCAACATGACCTCATCAAGCTCATGTTGGATGAAGGCATCTGCGTTGAGTGCAGTAAATCTAAGTCCGAAGGGGAGGGTGACTACATACGACGTCATCTACGAATAGGGGAGACTGAGGGAGACCTTCTCCATTCATGAGTCCATCCATGATTGCACTCACTCGAGCGGGTGACATCACTGCCCCTAGTATAACTACTCGTGCGAGTGCACTCACTCGGCATGGGTATATCCTTCACTGTGCTGCGACCCGATGATCGGAATCTGGATCTTCTGGAGTGCTTGTGTGCGTGTGTGTGTGTGTGTGTGCACCTCTTCATCCTCAGATGTGAGTGCAGGTCTAGATGAGTGCTCTTGCTGAATCGCAGTTGACATGGTTGATGAGTGCAGTCGTCTTTCCTCTTCCAATCGTCGCTCCATAAGTTCATCATCTGCATTGTGAATAGTTGCATGAAAGCACCTGCATCGAATGCATGCGGTGCGTGCATTGACAACTGTGTTGAAGAGTTGTCTACCATGCCCAAAGTTGCAGTCGACATGCGACTGATGTCTTCACTTCGTATCATCAACGGAGACTCGTAAAAAAATTGACGTTCTTCATCAACGAGGGATAATTTTGTGATGATCTTACAGACGAAGACTTCGACATCGATGACTTAGTTTCCTTGACCTGTGATGGCCCTGCCTCAACAGATGGTTTCTTCTGAGTCTTGGGAGGGGACTCACTCGACCCTGGACACAACCTAGGAGATACGGCTGGCATCTCGCTGGAATATATCTCAGCATCAATGATTAAATGGTTACCCAATTTTATTTCACTAGAATAGATGTGGTTAATGTGAGCTGACGTTGCTTATCTTTGCTTATTAGCACGTCTGTAAACAAACCGTAAATATAATAAGAATTCTGCTTTAGACAATTTAATGCAAAATTTAAAACAAGTATGAGCAGAACATAAAGGTTTACATGCTGGTTTACATGATAGGGAGAGAGTGAAGTATCATGGCGGTCAGCTGACCATGTGGAGGGAAAGGGAAGTAATACATGGGTGAGTGTGATTTTACGTCCAGTTCTTTTAGAAGGGAACTTCAGGGATTTCAGGTGTTCCACTACCTTCGGCAGGAAGAGGAGAGTAAGCAATTAATCAAGAGTCAGGATAAGGAACAACAATTTTGTACATGACATTAAGGCACATGCAAGTACATGCCATTACCGTATTTTGTACATAATTTTTAAGTACAAACAATAATCAAATCTGCTAGCTTGGTTAACATATAAAAACCTGAAGTGTGCTTCTCACTGTATCTTAGGCCATATCTTGTTTTCCCATAGTAACCACATTAGAGGATTTTGTTTCGTAGGGACATTTTCTACTTTTTGCTAAAATGACTTCTTCCCAGGTTTTACTTTCTGCAATCATCTTTTCGTAACTCTAAATGAACATCAACATTCAAATGAAATATGAGTGTTAGAAATCAATTGAAACATATCTTTCAGAAATAAGGTCAAAGTGCAAATGTTTTCCCTAGCAAGTTTGGAACAGCAATTCTCTGATTTGCAGGAAGACCCTGTACCACACAACCACCGGACTGAGCAAGGGAATAGGGTTGAATTATGTGTTTGCAGTTACTGTCATGAAAATTGATTTTACATGTGTTTCAGTTATTGTTAAGTAACTTCATTATATGATCATCAAAACTGTAATTATCCATAGACAGAATATATGTTAGAGAAAACACTGACACGGTAAAACCAATGGTAGACTATGTAAAACCATTTGGGTCGGGAAATCACTCAGGGGTTCAGAAATATTTTGAAAAGCCACTTGCCACAGGGCAGGTGACTTCAAGAAGTAACTTGTCCTGACTAATTTTCCACTTGCCCTGATTTTGTCACACAATGTGTGATGTTAATATTTACTGGACTATCTATCAAAGAGTGATAATTTCACGCTCTACTAACACTACTTTATTATCATTGCTAACTTTAATAGCTTCATTATGAGCAGATATGAAATAAATTCCAAGATTATTTGCAGTCTGAAACCATAAGCTGAAATTATCTAGTAGTCCATGGACAAGTAAGATGCCATTATTTGATTGCCCAAAATGTAAACTAACTTGTCCCGGGCATCGGGCGATAGGACTTTTGAACCCCTGTCCCTCTGGTTTTACAGTATCTACCAAAACCTTGAAGGGCGTGTTTTCTTCTATTCTCCTGTGTCTGTACACACACTTACATGCAACAATTTTAACAAAAGATAGGTTAGTTCAAAATGAACATATATGAAGTTCTTACACAAGCTTTTGGGTGTCACTCAGACTCAGGGAGATCATGACATATCTTTTGCAAATGTTTATATTGGATATGCTATATTTTTGTGGGTTCACTAACCCATGTCAGGGCTCTTTGGGGAGTGGATGTCTGGAACCAGTGCAGCAGCTGGGTCTGGTCTTGAGCAGCTTGGGGTGGAGGGCACATGGTGGTAGTCAATAGATTCGCAGAATGTGTTCATGATCTGAAAGAAAACTAAGGGTACATGATGAGCCCAAGTGAGCCTCTGAAAGCTCTAATGTTTCTACAAATACCACACCCTCAGTATGTGTTAATTTACAGTATAATAGTGATAACTTACCTTAGGATAATGGATTCCTGATTACAATTATCAGAAATATGCACCTTCATATTAGCTGAACCACAGTTGTGTTCTCAGTCTTCAACAAGTGTTTAGCTCAAGATTTACTGTATTTTATACTAGACAACTGAAATCTATTAGGCTACTAAAACTGAACTTTTGTGCAAATGAACTTGGTAATAAACTTAAAGGGGCACTGATGTGGAGCAATTTCCGTGGACTGGTGTAAACTTTTGTTATTGTTTTTCTCCCGTGAATACCCGGATGATATCCCAGAATTCGTGACTGGTTTGTGACCTCTGCCATGCAGTCCATATGCGCACTTGATAGTTTAATTATAGACAGATCAAATGAGGTGAAGTCATTTTTACGTCATTACAAATGTATTATGAAAAAACAAATGAAACACTTTGAAGGTTAATCATCTGCCTGTGGTAGAAATGGTAAAAAAAACTATTAGGACGGGAAAATAACGAAGCCAATGTACGTCTCTATATTTTGTCTCATAACCCTAATTAGTTTACTGTCATATTTGAATGATTTTGAAAATTAATGAAAGAAAACACGATCTGCTTATACTCATAGTAAATTTCTAACATAACAGCAACAATTGTATAGATTGCCAATGTGGATCCTATTTCACACACATACGCGATCTAGTGTGTGTTTTCTGTCATGTAGATTCTGCTGAATGCTACAACAAATAAATTCAAACAAAATGCAAATAATGAATGTAAATCAGACTAATTTTATAGCAACGATGTCAGGCTACTACCTTGTTCAGGAATGTATCCATCAATATCCACATAAAAGCAATCGTATTCCATGCATCTGCAGCTGGTAAATAATCCTTCTCTGTGTCGGGTGTCTTACAACTGTCTAATTTGCGAAAAAGTAACACATTGTTTCATGTCTTTCGTTGGTGAAAACCTGATAGCCCTCTCATTGGTCACCCAAGATAGCACACCTGACAACTAATTGTATGATGTCCGCTATTCTAAGTATTTTAGTTAACCAATAATGAGCAATCAATCAATCAACGCAAGGGTGGTTAATTCTTTGAAGGGAGGATGTTGTTTTTACACTCGCACTTTACGACAGGGTGTAGTCATCTACACACACTGCCTTTTGACAAATTCGATAGAAGATAAAAGTAATTAATCAATCAGTGTGTTATCGGTTAATCCTTTGATCGATATTTGTTTTTGTAACTCAGCTGATAAACCCTCTTGCATCACTTACATTCACATATTGCATAACATACAATACATTTGCCATTACAGACCTTAATTTATAATGTTGAGTATTTACTCCAGACAGAAGAAATGCCAAATGGGAACCTTTGTTGAGTAACCGAAGTGGTGTAACTACTAATTATACCTATTATAAATTCATTAATTGACCATCCAGAGAATGATGACAAATAGCATGTGTAGGTTTACACCATCAAACGCGTGTTACAGCAAGGAAGATGTAATCTCTGTGTCGCGCGCAGCCTGAAAACACTTAGGGGCCGAAACTGTTTTGAGGATACCAATGGAATTTCGTTACATAAGGAATACATACAGGCATTTACTGTGTACTTGGGTAAATAGGTGTAATAAGGGTTTTTTTTACGTAAGAAAATTTTCAGATTTCTCTACCAAAGGCAAAGTCATCGTATTTTTATTTACGAATTCAAATAAATCAACTGTGTGTTTTTATTATCATAAATAATAGACCATTTTAGCTACCATAGCTACCCAAATTACGTATGATATTTCCTATCACAGCTGAACCAACACTCAAAACTACCTAAATATAAAGCTTTGCAATGTTTCGGACTGAAACAAATGGCTTGCTACATGCCTGTAGACATCATATTTTCATGTAACATGATTAAATATAGAGGTTAAAAACAGAGAAATAGGATCAAATTGGATCAGTAACTATACCATCCAAGCATCCGAAAAAAACTACACTGCTGGGATATTTTGTTACGATCAGACAAGGAATACCATGGATATTTTTAAATAATGGCATATGATGGGCATCCAGCCTCCTTACTGTTTAGGTGAAGAAATTCTGCTAATATGGACAGGAGCCCAGTTCCTTTGTCCGTCACGGTCGAAGGAGCGGGCGCTGACCAATTTGCAGTTTGGTTTCGTAATTAGACTGTTGGCGAGAAACATTATTCGCTCCGCATCAGTGCCCCTTTAAGTAGCAGGGCGTGGAGACATCCCACAGATGACATCCTTACCTTGTCAGCTTGCTGACGGGGTTTACCGCTTTGGTTGTGTGGACAAGGCGACCAACTTCGGAAAGGAAGGCCACAAAATTTCCGAGTCCTGTGCTGGGATACGAACGACAGACCTTCCATTCTGAAGTTGGACACTTTGTCCACATGACCAAAGAGGTTAACCCCGTCAGCAAGCTTACACATCACAAGGTAAGGAATGATTCCACGCCCTACTACACTAACATAAGTTTTGTCTAACATAGTGTAGCCGGGTGTGGTGTATAATGTCCAGCCACTGGGCTGCTAGTCACAACAAGCACAGTTCTAGATGAGTGATGAAATCTAATGCAGTGTCAAAGTTGGGAGGAAGGCTGAAAAGAGAGAACCTCCCTCCTGTAAGAGTTCATGCAGAATGCATCATTTATGCCAAATAATTTTAAAACTGGTGAACTCAGTCAGAGTTACAATAGCTGGCAAATATTTAGATAATGAATGAAATAATATTGTAATTAAATATGTTTTTACAATTATGAAGCAGTGAGATACCCTTTTACTAAATAACCTTTGTTTGCAGAACAAAGTATACAGAGATAAGAATACTGAAATCTTCCTCACCTGAAAAGAGAGACCCTCCCTCCTGTAAGAGTTCATACAGAATGCATGAGGAGGGCAGGTGAGGAAGGAAGTTAGACAAGAAGACCAAAAGGCCAATCAAAAGACAGGTAGCACCTGACAGGTGTCAAAGGAAGTCAGATGATAGAATGGTGGTGGAGACATCAGAGGCTGCTAAGGGTATTGAAGATTGTAGACGTTAGTGGCTGACATTCAACTGTAGACAAGGACAACATAAATCAGAATGAAATGATGACAATGACAATATGTATGACAATATATACATAATTTATGGATATGATGAAACTGTGTGTGTGTGTGTGTGTGTGTGTGTGTTGGGGGGGGGGGGGCTGATTATGAGAGGATGGTATTTCTGCGTTTACAACTAGTGGTTATATCCACCACCCTGCTACAATAGCAATGGCTGCCATCTTGAAATATCATTGCTAATGCTGTTACTTTTGCATCATTTTGCAAAGTAATGTATATTCTCTGTCATGTGGCATTTCTGGATATTTCACTCACAATGCTCTGAGCTGAACAGAACAAAATTATTGTTTTGAATTCAAATTTTAAATAAATGACGTATCTCTCAAATACTGTGTCAGTGACTTTCCATCGTGTAGATTGTTTCTCACGCGATGGTTACGAGATGGAATTAAGAATACTAAAAATATCTACCATGACCATTACAAACGCAATGCATCCTCCCTAAACGAAAAATCCGGATCCTCTTACAGTTCGATATGACGCCTCTGAGAACACGCCTGATATTTTAATGAAGATGCGTGTTTAAATTATTAGGTTACATTTTAGGTATTAAGACAACAAAACGACAGACGATCAATGTGTCGTGTATTGTGACCCCGATGTTCCGTACTACGCATGATCAAGCATGTGAAGCATGTTAAGTCTTCTTTGCAGCAAAAAAGTCGTCTGCTTCGAAGCCAATGAGATTACACGTTACTCAATGGGTTTTCGACTGACCAATCGAATCGCTCCTACCGAAAAGTTTGCACGCGTTTCCGTTCAAAACAAACATGGAGTCGCCTAAGGGTGTTGTGTCTGTCCATAAGAAATGAATTTGTCTGAGAATTTTCTGTAAGTATATTTAGGCAACTTGGAATATAGTTCAGTGAGATTAAATCTACTTCACGTTCAGCTGCTAGTGTGTGCAAGGCGCCCTCGATCCACTACTCGTTGGGCCTACATATCTCCAATCCTAAGTCACAATAGAACGGAATTTGGAAATACAGTTTGGACAGAAAACGGCACATGTCTGGGTCCCAAAGAAAGTATTATGTTAATGGCAAAAGTCAAGATGTCGGCTAGAGTGCAGTTTACCGGGCGCGCTACCCGGGACTGCTGAGCGCTCGCTAATGAGCGCGCTGTAGAGCTACTGAACTGTCTCACTTTACCGCGCTGATGTATCCTTAGGGTTAGGGACCCCCCTTCTAGAACCTTAAGGTTAGGGACCCCCCTTCTAGATCCTTAGGGTTAGGGACCCCCCTTCTAGATCCTTAGGGTTAGGGACCCCCGCTTCTAGATCCTTAGGGTTAGGGACACCCCCCTTCTAGATCCTTAGGGTTAGGGATCCCCCCTTCTAGGTCCTTAGGGTTAGGGACCCCCCTTCTAGATCTTTAGGGTTAGGGACCCCCCCTTCTAGATCCTTAGGGTTAGTGAGTAAAGGTTAGGGTTGGCAAACCTTAGATGCGATTATATCCATCCACGAATCGAAAGTCAAACGATAAACGTCATCATATATCATAGCTTCGCTGGATTGGCTGCACAACATCTTGAAAACAATGCCTAGGTGTGGCTTCTCGCTTTGATGAATGGGTAGGCGGGGCCTAGCTCTGCGCATGCGCAGTAAATGAAAACAAACCATAATAGTTTGTTTTCATTCACTGCGCATGCGCAGAGCTAGTGGGGTAATGACCCGTTAAACGAGCACTAACACACTGTGATCGCACCGGTGGTCCCGAGGTAGCGTGTCCGCTAATTAGTCTAATTAGAATCCCACGACCCCTGCTGAGAGCGTTCGAGCCCCGCCAGCACAGCGAAAAAAATCGGAAAAAGCGCGCCCGGTAAAGTGCACTACTCCCAAGATGTCTGATGTGTAAAACAGAAAATTCTATTTGAGCATCCAAATTATTAGTTCTTATGAATAAACTCGTATTCCAGCCAAGGCCTACATCGAGTTTATACGACGAGTGCATTTTCTTTGACGCACCTTTCCGCAAGAAAATTGAGCGGAACGGTTTAAGGCAAAATCAAGACTGAAAACTCAACATATCGACTGATATTTTTGCAGGTTTTGCTAAAACAAACATTCATCGTAAAAGCGGAACACTTACCTCCAACAAAATACACTCATTTTATTTCTGACAAGTCTTGAAACATATATACCCCACTTGACTGCCGGCCATTGTGGATATGTAAATGAGAGGTTACTTAAAAAACGGAATCCATGAAAACGGACTATGACGCTCTGCAGTAGGCAGAAGGGGAAACGAACCGTTAGTGGTTTATATCATTTCGTGGATGGTACATTTCAGGTTCCGAGATGTCATGAGACCTACAGTGTCATTTCTAGATGTTTTTGGTGTTGGATAGGTGTGCATAGTGTTCTTATTATCCAAATGGGAAAGGGTTTTTTCAGACACGACATAACCATGTCTCATGCTACTACCTTGATAAAGACTGAAGTTCCTATAGCGTTGGAAGCATAGGGATTAAGTCGGTGGTGAAAATCAGGGTTCGAATTCCAATTTGTGAAGTCCATTTCTGGTGTCGCCCGTCTCGATAGTCCTGAAATATCGCTGAACACCGGGGAGTGAAACGGACCTCTATCACTCACTCACTTCGAATACGTAAGGTACAGACGCGTTATTGGTAACATATTAGAATGTGTGCCATTTACACATGTTTGACACATTTTCGGAAAGTTATTTGACAACTGACAAGCTTTCTAATATGCGACATTTTAGGAAGACTTCTGTCTCTTGTTTGGGAAAGAGCCGTATTATTTCAGTTGACTTTATTAAGTATTTGGTGGGCGTCCTGCCCTAACATCTATAATGTCCCTCCCCTCTAGCGATAACCTAGCCCCAAGTTAAGTGTAAATATACGACCCTTCCTCCATCAAACTGTGATGCGTATAATTAGTTACTATGTTTATATAGTTATATGTATGGATTTGAATCTAAGAATGTTATGCGTAATTAGTGCTCAAATTATTCTCGGTACTTGATGTTATGTTTATAGAGCTATATGTGTGGATGTGAACGTATGATGTTTACCTCGTTTAGTGAAACTGTAGGTGTGGTCTTTAGGAGACATCTTGCATGTACCATGTCCCCGCTAAACCACCTCCAACTTGTATTTAGAGTAATCAATGTAATTTTAAGAGTTCAGTGAATGGTGCGATGATATGTGGGATCCAGAAATGTCTACAAACGATGAAGAAATGCCTTAAGTTCGTTTCCCCGCAACCACAGTCAATTTATCGCTAACCGTTTTTTGATTAACCGATCAAAATGTCTGCCAAGTGGTGAAAAATGGGGGTGGTTCTGTATCAGGGCTGATATAAAATAAAGTGAATGGATGTTAGTGGATGCAAGTATGTCGTTTTGAAAATGAGCGTTTGTTTTAGGAATCTGTGCACCTGTTCTAGTCGATAGGCTGGATTTTTGCCTTAAACCGCTGTACATATCCAGGGATAAACCTGGCTCAGAAAACATGTGAGATAAAATCTCACATGGGATCAAAAGCATGAGATTTTTTCAAATCTTATGAGATTTAACTGATCATGATCGTTCAGAAGAAATAGAAAATGAGACAAATAAGACATTGTCAAAATCAATTTCAAGTCAAGCAATCCTGAATTGCAATGAATTAAAAGTCTGTAGATCTACTAGCCTCACCATTGGTGTCTGCATTCTGGTTGTCATCAAGGTCAGCGACTCTTTCAACATCAGTCAACCAGAGGCATATACTGCCAACTAGCAGCTCTGAGGTCATAGATGAAGTTTATGTTTATCAAGAGAAAATATCAACTTATAAATTATTATTGCTACTGCATATCATACACCAGTTGAAAGGACTAATCTTACTGTTTATAAATATGAAAGTTATTTTTATCATATTTTTCACGTAATATGACTACAACTTAAATGAGTCGGTCAAGTTGTTTCTTCGTTTTCTTTCGTAGTCTTTAAGAATTTAAAGATTTTAATATCGAATAAGATGGTTTCGTTAGTAGCCGCCCTTTGTGTGACGTTGCAGAACACAACTTCCGAATGCGAACTCTGTACACCGTCACACTGTGCATAAACAACACAGTACTGCGAAGTTCAGAGTTTGCCATACTCCTTTCAGCGCAGCTCATTCTGTGCAGCACTGTGTGACGATGTTCGATGTTCCATACCAGAAGTTATGTTTCGAAGATTAAAAATAGGTAGAAAGCAACGGGAATATCTTTGACAGGACACAATAACGACAAATCCTTTCTCAGTAAAACAGATTTATAAACTTCCTATCATACAGGTGAGCAGGGTGCGATTTTAAATCGCTGCAGGTAGATTTGAGTGCGACTTTAAAACAACTAGTGCGAGAAAATCGTGATATCGCGGCCCAAGTCAATCCCTGCATATCTGTACAGTGCACTGTGCGTCAAAGAAAATTCACTCGCCGGCTAGACATCGAGCACACCTTGGTATAGTGCAAAGTCGTCTTGTCATATGCTGGACTACCAAATTATGAGCTGAGAGTGCCATTCTACCTTCATTGCAGAGTGAACAAGCGTCCTTTTCCCTGAAGTCTGCTACCGCAAAGGAGTCATAGGCGTCATAATTTCTCATGTCTGAAAGGTATAGGGAACAAATATCGGCTAGAGTGCAGTTTACCGGGCATGCTACCCAGGGACTGCTGAGTGCTTGCTAATGAGCGCACTGCTGTTTCCTTAGCCAACCCCACTTCTAGATCCCTAGCCCTTGGGCACCCCGCTTCTAGATCCTTAGGGTTAGTGAGTAAAGGTTAGGGTTGGCTTACCTTTGGTGTGAGCATATCCATCCGAAAAAAATCGGAAAAAGTGCGCCCGGTAAAGTGCACTTTATACTCATGGGGGTGCAAATACTTAAATCACTTATTGACATTAATATTGTTATAAATGAAACCCCATCATTAAATAAAGTGCACTTTATACTCATGGGGATGCAAATACTTAAATCACTTACTGACATTGTTATAAATGAAACCCCATCATTAAAACTACCCATTTTGATCTTTAATTACCTTAAATTAACCATTTTGACAACAATGCACAATTCTCAACCGCAAACGAAATTTCAACCAATCAGAGCAGCGGGTCTGCATGACGTAATATTAGGGGGGTAAACTATTTCATTTATAGGTTTCTACAAACCTGAAATCGCAACAGCTCTTGTGAAAAATGAAAGCTATATGTTCTCACAATCTACTACCATTTAGTTCTGTCTCCTGTTTTTTGCCTAGTTTCCAAGTTACAACCCTTGTTTTCATAGATGATTCTGTCAAATTCACTTGGTGTCGCTAGGTTGTAATCCGTGTTATGTGGTACAAAACAACGCGTTATGTCATCATTCACTTTTGCTCAGTTAATGAATTTATAACATGTATAATTAGTGGTAATGCCACATAGAAATACCTGACGAAGGTCCCCATTTGGCATTTCCTTTGTGTGGATCGACCAAAGGATATACCAATAACACGCTGATTGATTAATTACTCTATGCTGATTTAAATGCGGGTTTGTCAAAAGGTAGTGTTTATGTATGTATGTTTACTAATCTATAGTGAATACACTCTGTTATGTCTGTGTCTGTGTGAAAACAACACTCTCCTTTCAAAGGATTAACTGCCAATGATTGCTCATTATTGGTTAACTAAACTACTTTTTTAAAAGAATGATGGACATTAAGCAATTATATGCTATCTTGGTGACCAATGAGACTATACACCAATGTCAAAAACCTGAAACGGTACATCACTTTTTGGTATATTAGACTGTCAAAAGACTCATCACTTGGGAAATCTGCGAATGAATAGTGTATCACTCATTTTTGTGGATACTGATGGATACATTCCTTGAACAAGGACCCGTGAAGGTCCCGGGGTAGAATAGGCCTTCAGCAACCCATGCTTGCCATAAAAGGTGACTATGCTTGTCGTAAGAGGCGACTAACGGGATCGGGTGGTCAGACTAGCTGACTTGGTTGACACATGTCATCGGTTCCCAATTGCGCAGATCGATGCTCATGTTGTTGATCACTGGATTGTCTGGTCCAGACTCGATTATTTACAGACCGTCGCCATATAGCTGGAATATTGCTAAGTGCGACGTAAAACTAAACTCACTCACTCACTCACTCCTTGAACAAGGTAATAGACTGACAGTGCTCCTTTACCTTTAATTTGCTTCAATTTTAATATTTGCCTTTTGTTTTTATTAAGTTGCCGTAGCATTCAACAGAATGATTGTTTCCGTCATGAAGTCTAATGATACAGACAACATACATTAGGACGTGCAAGCGAATTATAATTCACAATGGCAAACTATAGAATGTCCAGATATTACATTCCCGTTATACATTCGCTATAAGTATCAGCAGATCGCTTCTTTTTTATTAAAGAACAACTAAACTCAATGTTTTGGTACTCTTTTTATCAATGCATTGAGGTGATCAAGCAATGCGATAGGCCTCACGATCAGTTAATTGTCGGCACCATCGTTCTCGAAACCTACATCTGCTCGAAGTTGAAAATTTGCATGAATTTCCACACTTTCGCACACGTGTAAAACCATTACCAATTAGAGGACAACAACTAACAGTTTAAGGCTTCGCAAGTATTATAAACATGGATGTTTTTTGTAACTACAACACTGTTTTTGCTTAACAGTTTAGTCAATATTGGGCATTGATTTGGTAGACCATAAAGCTGAAAGGAGACAGACGAGAAGGCCATGACACAATGTAAACAAATCTGACAGCGATCTAATTTCGGTTAGGGACGACCAAAATTGCAAAACATGTTACATTAAAGTACAATGTGATGGATATGGTTGCTTTTGATCTTACGTATTCTTAAATTTGTCACAAATTTTATGATGATGTCAAGTTTCAAAAACACAGTCTGAAGGGCTACTGTGCAGTACACTATCTGTTAATAGCGCAAAATATTTGAGGAGTAATATTGTTTAATCAAAGGGACAGTGTAAGCAGATGCCTATCACGCAATATCCCAAAAATGAGAAACCATGCCTTAAATATTTTGGAATTCCTCTAAAGAGATGTGGGTCGAGACGAAAACTATGCTAGAAGAATAGTGACTTTCTGGAATATTGCAGGGAATGAAATAAAATTGTATTTCGTATCTAAGAGGATATTGTTTGTTTTTAATTTTTGTTACAATATAATTTAATTTCAGGAGAGGTACACTGGTAAAACTGTCATTTTTATTACTTCACTGGAAATGATAGCAAGAGATTTTAGCACTATCGCCATATCATGGCAGAGCAATAACATGGCACTAACTTAGTTTCTTGCCTCCTGTTTTATGAATGATGTTTTTTTGTTGTTTTTTTAACAGAATAACTTACAAACTCACAGTTGACTATTCATGTAACTGGAATGAATATTGAAACATACATTTAACCCAGATTTTATGTAATTCTGCTAAGAAATCACCAGCTTTTGGGGAGGTTACCAATGTTTCATGACTGAGCCAAAGTGTTGTTTATTAAGATGGACAAATTGTTCAAGGTTTGTTGATACATGGTTATTTGGAAAATTAGCTTCATATTAAATTGCACACTGGTTTGCAGGATGTGAATGCTTTAGGGCATTTTCCTAAACTTTGTTAAGACTTTTACCACATTTTGAAACAACTTTAATATGTTTTTGATGACATTAGTAAGTACTCCAGAAAAGGAAATAGATCAGATTTCATGTTGTGTCCTCTAGGGATATGGTCTCTGATATTGTGGATTGTGGATCCTCTGTTCAGAGATTTCCAGAGACTGTTTCTGGAAGATGGGTCAGTGTACAGGTGCAGAGTGTATCTTGGATCTTCTTTGTGTTATAGTGGTGTTATATACCAGAGCATAAAATCTGGCAGTTCATTAAGTCCAGTATTGTGGAAGTTTATAAATTAGGATTCCACAACAAAGTACACACAGAAAAATGAATTGAAGAGGATGATTAAAAAAATATATTTCCATATATTCCGTGTCATTCTAGGATGGTGTAGTAATTTGAAGAGGGAAATTTTACTGAGATTTGCTGAAGATTAGCTGCTGAATATTTGCTTCTGGGTATGGTCAGATACATGGAAATATTTTTTCTGCTTTGTTAGTCAGAGGTATAAACTGATGATTTCACATGAATGATTGAACATCGGATAAAAGATCAAACTGAAATCTCCTCGTGCAGTGTTGACAATCTATTTATACCGAAACGAGCGCAGCTTGAACATGTGGTTGTGTTCACTGTTACTATAAAATTACCATGGGAATCTAGGAATAAAAAAACAAACAACATACTTCAGTTTCGCTTCCCTGCTAGTATTTTAGACGGACGTGAAATGCCAGATAGATTAATCATTTCGAAAGAAAATACGCTTCCTACATGAAGCCGCTGGCTGAGACATCTGGCATGAAACTCATTTTCACTTGCTAATCACAGTCTGTCAAATAAGATATATTAAATATTATACGCAAAACTTTCCTCTTTAAGTATCATTCATAAACTACGGATACCAAAGTACCACAAGCAGAATTCATCAACACCGTTTTCAATGTACATACACTGAACCGGCGGTGACGCCATTGTCAGAGGTTGTCCCCCTAAATGACAAAAAATGGAGTGGGCAGGTCTTATCCACCCGGACTGGATCGGTCTATTAATACCAAGTGCTCAAAAGTTGCTAAAAAGTCGCCTGCTTCTCTCTCGCCCGCAAACGGAACTGCAGACAGGTTACGTAACTCTGTCGCCAGAGCCCTACAGTGACGTCGTAGAAGGAACGCTTTCAGTTAAATGTGTAGAAAAGTGTTGGAAGCTGTCCTTTCGCTGATTTCTCGACGTCACCAAAGACATGTCAAATTGTTATGTTACCGTCAATTGTTCCTTGCGGTCGGGCAATGGTGTCACTATACACAGATTTCCAGCAGACCCCATAGTTTGTGCTTAAAATGGTTGTTAGTTTGTGCGAAGTGAGCGTTGTGGAAGCCTGTGGTATATACTAAATTGGATGGTTTGCCTCCTACTACGCTTCCAGGATAGAAAATGGAGTTCAAGTTTCATCAAGTTTATAAAATCAAGATTGCTTACTACACATAGCTGACCAAAAAGATTTTGCATGGATATAATGCTTTCTTCCACGGAACGAGGTTGTGGTCAAAGTGACAAAATTATCGTAAGTAATAATAAATTGACCCCTTATATTGACCTCTTCAAAGAGTGAACTTGTTATGTTATAAACAATGTCATGTAAAATCCTAATGTCCATCAATAAAATCCATATTTTACTACCAGTGAAAAGTAATTTTGATTGTGTAAGTCGGTGAAAACAAACTTAAATAGCATTCATCCTCAGACAGGGCGCCAGCATTTTTGAAAATCGTGAAGTCACGGGCTAAAGTCTGTCAGAATTATTGAGATTATGATTTGTTCGCATCAAGTTAGAAAATCAAAACTACTTTTTGCTGGTAGTTAAATATGCATTTGAATCATGGCGAAAAGGATTTTGCATGACACAACTTGTAACATAACGACTTCTTCCATGGAAGCGAGGTGGGGGTCAAAGTATAAATACTGCACGAGAAATTTCTTCACTTGCTAAATTCACTTGGTTTGTAAATGTTCACTCACCGATATGTAGACACTTGGCAATGTATGTCTTTATATTTGTTCTTATGATCCTAATTACTTTATAATCATACTTGTATGCATTTTGAAACTTTTGAAACATAAGGACTTCTTCCAAGGAAACAAGGTGGGTCTCGAAGTGACATTTATATAGCAAGCAATATTTTATTGACCTCCACCTCACTTCCAAGAGTGAAATTGTTATGTTATAAGCAATGTCATGCAAAATCCTATTGTCCATCAATAAAATACATACTTTACTACCAGTAGAAAGTAATTTTACTTTTGTACGTCGGTGAAAACAAACTGAAATAGCATTCATCGCAAGACAGGGCACTGCCATTTTTGAAAATCGTGAAGTCAAATCCATTTGAACTAATGAGGTTATGGTTTGTTTTCATCAAGTTAGAAAATCAAAACTGCATAAATATGTATTTGAATCTTTACCAAAAGGAGGTTGCATGACACAACCTGTAACATAACCTAAGTGAGGTCGGGGTTGAAGTGAAAATACTGTGCGATAAATTTCTTCACTTTCTAAATTTACTTGGTTTGTAACGTTCACTCACCATATGTAGAGACTTGTCAATATGCGTCTTTATACTTGGTCTCATAATCCTAATTACTTTACAATCATACTTGTATGCATTTTGAAACTTAATAAAAAGAAGTGATCTGCGAATTTATGACACTTTGACGGGAATGTAATATGTAGACATTTCATAGTTTGCCTATATGAATCATAATTCGCATGCACGCCCTAGTGTATGGTGTCTGCATCATTACACTTCACAACGAAAACAATGATTCTGTTGAAAGCTATGACAACTGATCTCATTAAAGGGGCACCGATGCGGAGCAATTTCCATGGACTGGTTTAAACCTTTGTTATTGTTTTTCTCCCATGAGTACCCGGATGATATCCCAGAATTCGTGACTGGTTCGTGACCTCTGCTGCGCAGTCTGTATGCGCAATTGAGAGTTTAATTATAGACAGATCAACTAAGGTGAAGTCATTTTTACTTCATTACAAATGTATTATGAAAACAAATGAAACACTTTGAAGGATCTGTGGTAAAAATGGTAAAAAAACCTTTTTAGAACGGAAAAATAACAAAGCCATTGTGTGTCTCTTTATTATGATTTTGAACATTAATAAAAGAACACATGGTCTGCTTATGCTTATAGTAAATTTCTAACATGACTGTAACATTTAAACATTGTATAGACTGCTAATGTGGATCCTATTTCACATACACTATTTCATACACGTGATATAGTGTGTGTTTTCTGTCATACAGATTCTGCTGAATGCTACAACAAATAACTTAAAACAAAATGCAATAATGAATGGAATTTTATAGCAACAATGTCAGGCTACTACCTTGTTCAGGAATGTATCCATCAATATCCACATGAAAGAATCCACATGAATAATCCTGCTCTGTGTCATGTTTCTTACAACAGTCTAATTTGTGAAAAAGTAACACATCGTTTCACGTCTTTCAAATTGGTGAAAACGTGATAAACCGCTCATTGGTCACCCAAGATAGCATACCGGGCAACGAATTGTATGACGTCCGCCATTCAATCAATCAATCAACGTAATGGTGGTAAATTCTTTGAAGGGAGGATGTTGTTTTTTTTTACACTCGCACTAATAGTACGATCCAATCCGGACCGATAAGCCCACTTCGCTTTTGACGTTAGGGGGGACAACCTCTGACTAATAACCGGCGAAACGTACATGATTGAGAACGTTATTGATGAATTCTGCTTGTGGTACTTTGGTATCCGTCGTTTGTGAATGACATGTAAAGAGGAAAGTCATACATATTTTATTTTTGATCAGTCTAAGTAAACTTAGTCTCAGTGTGTTTAGTTACACTCCACCTTCAGTAGGGGAAAGTAACGAAAAGTACTGAGGACAGGTTTATTTTTGATATATAGTAGTTGACAGACTGTAATTAGTGAGTAAAATGAGTGAACCATGAACACACCCACATATTCAAGTTACAGATCATTTCAATATCTATAAATAGATTGTCAACACTGCGTGAGGAGACTTCAGTTCGATCTTTTATCCGATATTCAAATTTAGTTCAGTCATTTATGTGAAAACATGGGTTTATGCCTTTGATTAACAAAGCAGAAAAATATTTCCATACTAGCAGATGTACATACCCAGAAGCAAATATTCAGCAGCTAATCTTAGCAATCCTCAGTAAAACTGCCCTTTTCAAATTACTACACCATCCTAGAATGACACGGAATATGTGGAAATTTATTTTTTTAATCATCCTCTTCAATTCATTTTTCTGTGTGTACTTTGTTGTGGAATCCTAATTTACAAACTTCCACAATACTGGACTTAATGAACTGCCAGTGTATATGTTCAGGTATATAACACCACCATAATACAAAGAAGATCCAAGATACACTCTGCACCTGTACACTGACCCATCTTCCAGAAACAGTAAAAGATTTGAACAGAGGATCCACAGTTACCAAAACAATTAACTAGGTTTCTTCATAGATAATTACTAATGGACATAAGGTGCAAAGAATATCTCAAAAGTTCAATAAAATTACATCTGGACATCATTGCTTCTTAAACAATGATACTAGTAATCTTTGTTTTATTATGTCTTATTATATAAGACCATATCCCTAGAGGACATAACACGGAATCTGATCTATTTCCTTTCCTGGAATACTTTGTAATGTCAGCAAAAACATATCAAAGTTGTTTCAAAATGTGTTAACAGTCATAACAAAACTTTAGGAAAATGTCCTAAAGCATTCACTTCCTGCAAACCAGTGTGCAATTTAATATGAAGCTGATTTTCCAAATAACCATGCATCAATAAACCTTGAACAATTTGTCCATCTTAATAAACAACACTTTGGCTCAGTCATGAAACATTGGTAACCTCCCCAAAAGCTGGTGATTTCTAAAAAGTATTACATCAAATCTGGGTTAAATGTATGTTTCAATATTCATTCCAATTAATAGAATAGTCAACTGAGATTTTGTAAGATATTCTGTTCCAAGACTGAATAATGTCTGACCAGGGTGTGGCCAAAACGTAGAATTTGCTGTTGTCTTTTTTTTCAAACTCTCTGGATGTTGAAATAACTTTTATATGAGTTATGATACGAGTAATTACTTTCAGACTAATCTTATTACTGAATATATTACTTTTTTTATAAAAACTTCTTAAATCAGGAGCCATGTAACCAAGTTAGTGCCAAGTTATTGCTCTGCCATGACATGTCTGTAGTGTTGTCTATGTATGCCTGGTTCTGCTTTCAAACCACATGAATCTGATACGTCAATCAGTTAGGTATAATTATTTATAATTGATTATATCATTATTTATTTTGTTACCTTTCTACGTTTACTAAAGACATCTTGCTGTCAATTTTAAGGACTGTAATATTCCTAAAGTATACCAATTACCTCTCCTGCATAAATAAATTTATGTTGTACCAAGAATTAAAAACATATAATCTTCTCTTAGTTAAGAAATACAATTTTATTTAATTTCCTCCAGTATCCCAGAAAGTCACTATTCTTCTCGCATGGTTTTTGTATCCATCCACATCTCTTTATGGAAATTTGGAAATATTTAAGGCATGGTTTTATAGACACTCAGTGCTTTTCATACTTTGGATAATACGTGATAGGCATCTGCTTACACTGTCCCTTTCAATAAAAAATATTACTTGTAAAATATTTTGACCTATTAACAAATAGTGTACTGCAGAGTAGCCCTTCAGATTGTGCTTTTGAAACTTGACAACATCATAAAATGTGTGACAAATTTAAGAATATGTAAGATCGAAGGCAACTATACCCATCACATTGTTCTTTAATGTAACAACCCGTGAAGGTCCCGGGTTAGAATAGGCCTTCAGCAACCCATGCTTGCCATGAAAGGTGACTATGCTTGTCGTAAGAGGCGAATATTGCTGAGTGCGGTGTAAAACTAAGCTCACTCACTCACTCACGCATTTAATGTAACAAGTTTTGCCAATTTGGTCGTCCCTAACCGAAATCGCATCGCTGTCAGATTTGTTTACATTTTGCCTCGTTTCAGCTTTTTGATCTACAGAATCAATGCCCAGTATTGACTAAAATGTTAAGCAAAAGCAATTTTGTAGTTTACAACACTTGCAAAGCCTTAAAATTCTAGTTGTTGTCATCTAATTGGTAATGGTTTAGCACATCCGCGAAAGTCTGGAAATTCATGCAAATTTGCAATTTCGAGGAGGCGTAGGTTTCGAGGACGATGGTGCTGATTGACTGATCGTGAGGCCTATCGCATTCCTTGATTAACCTCAATTTTCTTTTATCTTCATCAAAATGGTTTTGTGGAAGGTACTCATCAAAGCGCAGCAATGTATAACAGATATTGCGAGTGTGAATGGCATAATTCGAAGCACATCACTTCGGAGGCCACGTTTGACCCCGGAAATAAGTCTGACAAATCCACAATGCGTGCCTGGCCTGCTGATTGGGCTAAGTCGATGCATGCGTCAGCTATGATTGACAGACTGAGTTGGTCTATTATACCGGTTATAAATTCATTAACTGACCACCAAGAGAATGATGACAAATAAAACATGTAAGTTTACACCATCAAACATGAGTTACAACAAGGAAGATGTAATCTCTGTGTCGCATGCTGCCTGAAAACACTTATGGGTCGAAACTGTTTTGAGGCTACCTACCTACCTACTTACCTACCTACCTACCTACCTACCTACCTACCTACCTACCTACCTCCCTCCCTCCCTCCCTACCTCCCTACCTACCTACCTACCTACCTACCTACCTACCTACCTCCCTCCCTCCCTCCCTACCTACCTCCCTACCTACCTACCTACCTACCTACCTGGCGACTCAGCTTGTCGTAAGAGGCGACTAACGGGATCGGGTGGTCAGGCTAGCTGACTTGGTTGACACATGTCATCGGTTCCCAGGTACGCAGATCGATGCTCATGTTGTTGATCACTGGATTGTCTGGTCCAGACTCGATTATTTACAGACCGCCGCCATATAGCTGGAATATTGCTGAGTGCGGCGTAAAACTAAAACTCACTCACTCACTCACCTACCTACCTACCTACCTACCTACCTACCTACCTACCTACCTACCTACCTACCTACCTACCTACCTACCTACCTACCTACCTACCTACCAACCAACACACACACACACACAGAAATAGGATCAAACTGGATCAGTCACTATACCATCCAAGCATCCGAACAAAACTACACTGCTGGGATATTTTGTTATAATCAGACAAGGAATACCATGGATATTTTTAAATAATGACTGTTTAGGTGAAGAAATTCTGCTTATTTTGACCGGAGCTCAGTCCCTTTGTCCATCACGGTCGAGGGAGTGGGCGCTGACCAATTTGCAGATTGGTTTCGTAATTAGACCGTTGGCGAGAAACATTCTTCACTTCGCATCAGTGCCCCTTTAATTCAAATGCACTTTATCCTGTGACTTCACAATTTTCAAAAATGGAGGCACATGTCTGAGGTTAAATGCTATTTAAGATTATTTTCACTGGCTTACAAAATCAAAATTACTTTCTTCTGATAGTAACATGTATTTGATAGATGGACAATGGGATTTTACATTGATGTAACATAACAAGTTCACTCTTGGAAGCGAGGCAAGGGTCAGTTTAATATTCTTACAATAATATTGTCACTTCGACTGCATCCTTGCTTCCGAGGAAGAAATCGTTATGTTCATGCAAAATTGATGAGCAATGTGTAGTAAGTAGTCTTGATTTTATAACTCGATGAAAACAAATCTCAATAGCATTTTCTATCCTGGAAGCGAGATATGAGGTGAACCATTCTATGTAGTATATACCACAGCCTTCCACAACGCTCGCTTCACACACACGAACAACCCATTTATCACAAAATATGGGGTCGGGTGGAAATCTGTGCACCATCACCATGATCACCCGACTCCAAGGAGCAATTGAGGCAACACAACAATTCGGCATGTCCTACACATTTTCTATACAACTAACTGAAAATCGTTCCTCCTATGACGTCACTGCAGGGCTCTGGCAGTGTTGACGAATGGTGTTACAAAGTAACAGGACACTGGGTCCTGTAAGTTTCAGATGTCTGCCTGACGCATTGAAAATTCTCAGGACTCACAGAAAAAAATTAAACACACATTTAGGATTTAACATTTCTCATAATTGACATTGAAATTATTAACACTATATAATGACAAATATCATAAACATTAATTTATAAACAGTGAACAAGTGTCACATGCCACAGATGTCATTGTAATATATTCAGTCAGTCAATGGGGCCAGCAGGCTGGGGACTTCTGTCTGACCATTGCCAAATCTGCCAGATTTGTCAGAGGGTCAGACACTATTCGTGAACATGGCTCTGGCGACAGAGTTACGTAACCTGTCTGTGGTTTTTAGGTGGGCGAGAGTGTAGCAGACGACTTTTTGGCAACTTTTTATCACTCGGTATAAGTTATTTAAACCACAATTGTTTTGAGAATGAGTTTGGTGTTCCACCACAGACTAACCACAAGTCTTCAAAATGTACTGGTTAAAAAAGTAAAAAAAAAGTGTGTGTTTATTCGTTCTTTAAGTGACATGAACACCGGCAACCTAAATATTTGTAACTATTTACAGTGGCAATTTGGTTTCCTTTATAGCACCATTTTTCCTTATTCAAGAGAATGCAAAGTTTTCTGAACACAACAATTTGTGTTTTGTCAAGATTAACAGTTAACCCCCAATTCTTTAAAAAGATTTCAAGAATATTTTATTGGTTTTTGAGGCCGATAACTGATTTGGATACAACAATGACATAATCGGCAAATAAAAGAATGAACAGATGATACAAATCAGGGAATAACTGTGTCTACTACATTCATTTACAGAGTCTGACAGTTCACAAATGAATAATGAGAATAACAATGGGCTTAGGATGTATCCTTGGCGCACTCCATTTGGGCAGTTAAATAAAACTGTAATGTCTGAAGAAGTGCAGTTTACTCAGTGTTGTACAAATCTGTAAATTGCTTTGACTGCTGACAGCATTTTTCCACCTAACCTGTTCTGTTTGAGGCAAAACCAAAGTATATTTCTTTTCACATAGTCAAACGCCTTTCTGAAATCAATGAGGGTGACATAAAACTTTTATTGTTTTTTCATAAAGCATTTTTCGACAAAAGAATTTAGTGTGAATATATGATCTGTGGTTGAATAACCAGATTGGAAGCCTGTGCTTCTGGAACTTTGTCTTTTTGTTCCACCCACGCTTTCAGTCTATTATTGAACATGCCAGTGTAGATTTTGTTCAAGACGCTTTACAATGATATTCCCTTGTAGTTGTTGGGGTTAATTCTGTTACCTTTCTTTTGTCCAGCTTTTAGGAAATTCTCCCGAATCAGCGAGAAAGGTCATGAAATATGATCATTTCAATCTGTATATTGTCTGTGCCAGCTGCTTTATTATTATCTATATGTTTTATATCATCACAAGTTTCAGGCAAAATAATATGCGATTCTGGGATAAGTGAATCAACTTCATTTAAGTCTGGTTCTTCTGGTTTGCTGGTGCAGCATATGTTGCAAACAGGCTACTGAAGTGGTTAAACCATGCATCATTATTGATATTCGGATGAGGTCAGTGCAAAGCCGATATGCCTTTGAGCATATGCCAAACAGTCTTCTGGTTATTGGTTGCTTGCTTTAAAGCATCGGCTTTGTTGCATTTATATGAGAGCTTTGTGCGCCTACAGATACCCTTGTATAAATTCCTCTGTTTGCAATAATTCCCTCAGTTTTCCTCAGATTTATTTCTGTGGAATTGATGCGAGGCTTTGCGTGTGAAGTATTTTTATCCCATTGGCATGTAATGCGGGGGGATATAGTCGATGCCTTGTCTGCCCGTCTATTCGTAATCATTTTGTTTCCTTAGAATAACTCAAAAGCTGTATATAATAAGATTAAGATTAATAATATGAACCTATGATTGTGCCTTTTGTTATTTACAGATTTTTGGCATTTCTATTTTTTTTGTTTTTCCATGGAACATTTTGGTGTTAGTCTAATGGTGGGGTGGTCTTTACAGGTTTTTGTGATTTATTATTTTCTTGGGTTCCGTGGGTTGGGAAACGTTTCGGACTTAGTTTCAAAATGGAGGGATGGGCTTCGTTTCTGGAGCAGAACTCAAAAATCGTTCAATATTTTCCTGCAGAACTTGGCAGATATATCAATCAGAACCTAAAGTGGTGTGTTTTGCTACTTACAGGTTTTTGTGATTTATTATTTTCTCGGTTTCCATGTAAACGTTTTGGACTTGTGTGTTTCGTTTCCGAGCAGAACTCAAAAACTTCTTAATATCTGTCAGTAAAACTTGGTAGGTATGTGTGGCAGACCCCAAAGTGGTGCATTTTGGTATTTACAGGTTTTTGTGATTTATTATTTTCTCGGGTTCCATGGACACATTTCGGACTTGGTTTCTGGACCACAACTCGAAAATCTTTTCATATCTTTCAAAAGATCTTGGCAGATATATGAGACAGATCTTGAAATGGTGACTTTTTCTGATTATAGATATATGGCATTTATATTTTTCATGGAAACAATTCAAACTTGGTCTAAAAACACCATAAGTGACTGTCAGATGATTTGTCCTTTCAAGTATGTGGGGGTCGGGAGGATATGTCATCTTCTGATGACTCTTGTTTACTTTTGCAATATCTAATAATATGTACATTTATATTGCTCCAAACTCCACTCGTGAGGCGAATGCTCATAGCGCTACCAGTCAAAGCAAGCATATTATTTTTACCCCTTTTAACCCAAGCTGCCTGTTAGGCGCTAGAAGGTTATAGTTACATGACTTATTCCACTGGGTACCCATTTCCTGCAGGGTGAACAGAGGCAATTTTGAACAAACTCACTTGCATGGGGTGAGAACACATGTGTCATGTGTCATGAACCTAAAGTGGTGCCTTTTTGTTAGGTACAGGTTTTGTGATTTATTATTTTCTCGGTTTCTATGAAAATGTTTTTGACATAGTCTCAAAAGAGAAATATGTGTTTCGTTTCCGGGACAGAACTCAAGAATTTCATAGTATCTGTCAGTAAAACTTGGTAGATATATGTGGCAGACCCTAAAGTGGTGCCTTTTGGTATTTACAGGTTTTTGTGATTCATCATATTCCCGGTTTCCACAGAAATGATTCTGACTTAATCTCATAATGGAGGGAAGGACTTCGTTTCTGGAGCAAAACCTTTTAGCAAAACTTGACAGATATGTGAGTCCGACCACAAAGTGGTGCGTTTTTCTATCTGCAAAGTTTTGGCATTTCTATTTTTACCTGTTTTCATGCAAAGAATTTGGACTTAGTCTCAAAAGGGAGGGATTGGCTTCGTTTCCGGAGCACAACTCGAAAACCATTTCATATCTTTTGACAGATCTCGTCAGATATATTAGACAGATCTTGAAGTGGTGACTTTCACTGTTTACAGATATATGGCATTTATATTTTTCATGAATTGCATGGAAACAATTCAAACACAGTCTAAAAAAACATGAAATAACTGTCAGATGATTTGTCCTTTCAAATATGTGGGGGTTGGGGGGATATGTCATCTTCTGATGACTCTTGTTATTTTTTTCTCCCAGGAATACATCTTGGAAAGTTTAGCATGAGTTGTAGACTCAGTCACACTCGTTCCTACAGACATTCCTTCTTATAGTGGACAAATGGATGGTTGGGATGCGGCAAAGTCAATATTATCATGCAGCGCTGTGAATGAGCGAGTACCTGCTAACACAGCTGATTTGCTGTGTCCTGATAGGTGAGAAAAACACCCATTTCCGGCTCTGTATAGTATTGAGTCAACTATATTTTGGACTCACATTATCGGATCCACAGAATTTGTGATCATAAAAGACTTGGAGATTAGTAATAACTGACAAATTATTCAGATCTGTTGTGCCTGTTGTGCTGTGTACACCTCCAGGAGCATTTATTTTCATTTTTCACCCCAATTGTCAGACGCCCCAGTTTTTATACAGTAAAGTATAGGTGTTATGGTTATGTAGCACTCCTAGAAAACTCAATCCTGTTTATAAATGAGATCCGCTAAGTTATGAATTTTGATGTTTATGGGTAAGTGAGTAAAATGCTTGATCAACTCAGATGTGAACTAACTTCACTCTGTGAGAAAACAATCAAATAACGAATATTGTAATTATTGTAGTATTGCTTTATCCTGAAAACAGCTAAAATTTGTGTGTTCCCACCTCATGAGTAACCAGGGACCAGTGCTGGAGCAATTAATTGAATAATCGGTTGATTGATCTCGCTTGCACTTGCGATTATCAATGGACAGGAGGGTCTATTTGATATTGAAGAAAATGAAACATAAAAACGAATTTGTTACCATGAAGAGGCGATTGCTTCTTGTGCCTGGTTGCCAAACATGTGAAACTTCTTTGACAGACATTTAGAAGTTGGGACAGTAAGGAATGATTACAATATATGGATGAACAACTTTTTTATTGATATCAGAGCGACATTTCTAACACCGTTATCAAGCAAGTTATCACTTATCATTTATCACTTGCTTGACAACAGTGTTAAAACCTACACCAACATGTCACTCTCATGGCAATAAATAAGTTGTTCATCCATATATTGTCATCCTTCTTATCATGTGAAACTTGTCTTAAAATACCACAGAGAAAGCTATGAGATAACTCATCACAGTGGCAAATTCAACCAGAATTGATACTACGAGTATGCTTGTTTTGGCAGTCAGCGTGTTAAAACATGGTAACTTTATGTTCCCTTTAGGAGATAAACATCATGTGTTGGTCAATTTCTTGGTGTTATTCAGTATTTGAAGCACAGGAATACATTTGGAACTGACGGCATCAACCGGAGGTTTTGAATGAAACATTACCGTGCTTCAAGTACTCAATAATGTCCAGAAATTGGCCAACACATGATGTTTATCGACATTGTGAACAAAAAAGTGTAAACCAAAGGGTTTTGCTGTCTGCACTCATTTACATCGAGTAGGGGTACAGTAGTGAACCTTCACTGTTTCAGCTGGTTCCCATGGTAGCATCTGGAGCTGCTCATTTATGACGTCATTCTGACGTAACGTTATGATATGAGTTGAATGACGTCACCACTGTTGATGACACAACAAAACAACTGTTTTCAATGTTTCTATGTATCAATATGCAGCGAAAAGTCTTGCAGTTTCTGGGAATCCAATACCATTTGATCATGTTTTTCATCCAATCAGATTACAGAACACAGTGAATTTTGGTTTACAATAAAGAGTAATCTGTGTACATTTTCAGATATCCATAATGAATAACAGCTTTCCCAATGTGAAAACATATTCAACAAAATGGCAGCGGTCTTACAAGCTATATCATGAGAAAGAAGATCTTTTTGACAGAGTACAAGGTAAACTGATATCTGTGTTTTGGAGCAGCAGCCCATAATGTTCGTAATTAACATTTTATAACTGAAATAATGTACATATTAAATCAATTCCATAATATCAGGTAAGCTGTTCTTTTCATGTTGTGAGCTACAATTATGGTGTGAAAAGTCATGCAGAATAATTCCTGTATGTAACACAACTCTCTTATACGAGCGGCCATAGTACTGTAATTTGTCATACCTAACAAAAATCTTTTCCTTCTTCATTTTTAGCTAATCTTTAATATTGTGTAGTGATAGGCTTTCCTCTACCATTGTTCAAATCAAGAATACCTGTCATGTTCATGCACCATTCTATGTTGCTTATTCCTGTGCCACATGCTATTTGTTATGCTTTCTTAAACATGATGTCTTCAGTCAATGGTTATTTTGAGAATGTATGCACATGCTCATTTGACATTTTATACCTGACAACACAACCAATTAAATTCTGCTGACAGCGAAGAGAACTTATGTTTAAAATCCGGGATTTTTAAGGTGTGATTAATATCATTCTGATTACTTACATCTGGTATTTTGTACAAACGATCCCAGAATCAAGGGAAGAGTCTTCGCAAAATCCTGTGTCCCCTTTTCAGCAAAGCAGCCATTGTGTAAGAAATTTGTCATCAATAGTCATATGTCAAGGTTATTCTTCATATTGGCAATTTCTTTGAGGCGAAAATCAGTTGAACAAGCGCAAACACAATCATCCTTACCTTCTGATTACACTTTCAGTTTTATGATGTATTTTTCTCCTACACTCCACACAGTACTACAATCAACACAGTCATTAAATGATATGTCATATGCGGTGCACTCCTGAGAATGTTTTTACTGTTTTACTAACTGCCTAGTTACCTTTGTAAATACATATGGTGCTGAGGACAACCCAAAAGGTAGTACAAGAAACTTATATAACTTTCTAACCATGCCCTCCTTCCATGCAACTCCTAAGAACTGAGTATGATCTTGAAATATTGTTAAGATTGAGCATTTGCCATAAGAACTACACTAAAACCAATTACCACTACAGCAATAATAATTGATAACATCTCAAATCACAAAAAATACACTCTCGTAACAATATATCTAGATGATGGTAGACGGAATGAATATCAAATTTAACAATCCAATCATTTTTCTGTATATACAACAAAGCTGTCCTCCACTCTTCATATTTGACCGGCTCCTTCCATATACAGTCAGGCCGCGTTAATCCGAACACTTCTGTTTTTCATCAAAAACGTTCGGATAGTGAAACATACGGACTACTGAAACGAACTTTTATGAACACAACTACAGTAGGGTTACTTCCCTTTCACGTGGCAATACAAAAACATACGAACGTATACAAGTTGGCTGAATGTGCGATGTGGTGTTTGGGGGCAAGAAATCAACTTTCATGTTGGTCAGTTTGACATTGGCATACTTGTGACTGGCAGCATTGTTACGAAGTAAGATCACGTGTCAACCACGTGATTGCATCTGTCTGTCAAATGATCATAGCCAATCACAAAACATATCCGATGTCCGAAATTGTGCTCTTGCCGATAGACTGTCCGAATTCTTGACCAAAATGTTTACACATAAGATCAAAATTGGCTTTAGGGTTTTCTCCTTTTTTGTGCGGCAGTAATTTCACATCTTTTACGCCTAGGGGCGGGACTTGCCATTATGACTGACAAGCGTCAGGTGATCTCATTTTGACACGATCAGTGTTTTATACAGGAAGTAAGCATAACAGGTATTACTCAAACTAACCAAAAGTGAGACCTACTAATTGATCAGAATCACAAACTAACGACATCTTCAACTCGCAAGTGTCACTTGACAATTACTACTGAATGGGGCTCATGGTGTGAAGGGATTATCCCAACCTTTTTGATGTACCACCGGATTAATGAAGCAAAACTATGTGTAATTAGCTAATCTGTTACCGCTGATTAACGTTCGGATACGGAGAGTGAAGCACCGGATTACTGAATCAACAGGTAATGAGTTTACATAGTAAACAAGATTGGTTACAGCTAGCTATTGTTCGGATATCGCGGGAATCGGATTGTCGGGGTCCGGACTAACACGGACTGACTGTATGTGTATTCACCACTGAGAGATCCAGTATCAATCTCTTTTTACCTGAAGACTGAACGGAAACTGAGAGGGGTTTACAACTGTAGGTTTTTGAAAGCATTCAACAACCAAACCTTTTCGCACCCAATCAGCTATGGCCACTGCTGCAAAATCTTTATGCATCATTGCTGACTTGTTGGTTAAATCCATATTAGGAGGAGCAGAATAAAAGGGAATCTTGTAAGCATATCGGAGCAACCTATATTTCTCAAAAAAGTCTACATTTTTAACTTACCTTACCATAGGGCTTATGCGTATTACCTCAAGCATCGCTTAGAAGAGATCACTCAGTCCTTGATACGCCATTCTACCGAATGGCTACCTCCTATATCGGCGAGTGTATATAAACGGCATTTACGCGATCTCACTAATCGCGCATGCGCGAGCAATCCAAAACTTCACTTTTACGAGTGGTGAAGTTTGCAGTAATTTTACTTCACTTACCTGGCTACCTCGTGTTTTCAACTCACATCGTTTTCCTATGTTTTCCATGTTGTTTGTCCTTTTTCTTCGCACATGTGGGTAAAGTTTGGTTCCCAAACCGTTCCCTTTGCCTATGTGCTTTGCCATGTGTAGATATTGTTGTTATTATCCATTTTATCGTCGTTTTTTGTTCTGACGCCGTGCATGGTTCAATGGTGGCAGCCATGTTGGTTTCTCTCTGTTGTCTCGTCGCTAGGGCATGCTCATTTGTTCTACAGGGGTGTTGCTCCATTTTTTCTACTACAGGGTTTTTTTCTTGTTAACCGTTTTCTTTATGGCGTGGTTCTCAATGTTGCTTGCTTTTCTGCATGTTGCAGCCTTATTATGACCCAACAATTTTGCACACTCTGTAAGGTGCAGAAGTCGGCAAAGGATCCCCACCCCTGGTGTCCGGACTGTGCAGTAGTTATTTGTGGTTTTGATGATCGCTGCCATCATTGCTCGTCTCTTACTGTGCAGGAATTCAAGGCGTACTTGTCGGCTGAGAAGAAACGTTTTACGCAAACAAAACGGAAAATGTCGTCTCCTGCTTCCTCTTTAGGATCACGATCTTCGCTTGCAAGGACGCCAGAGGATCAACCATCTCCATCAGCGGTGTCGGCGCCTCCTTCGATGCTTCCTTTGCCTCCTTCGGATCCGACGCCTGGACTGCAGCGCTCTTCAAACGCCTTCGATGATCTCTCTCACCCAGACGCCCTCACTCACCCGGAGGTGCAGAAGTTACTGAGAACCTTACTACGCTCGAGTGCTGACCCAGCGCCATCATCGACTTTGATTTCTCCGGCGCTCCCGACGCCGATGCCTGTTGCTGCGCCTTTGGCGGATACGCTGTCCACAGCTGCAACGCCGATGCCTATTCTGACGCCATCGTTTTCGTCCTTCGTTTCTCTACCAGCGTCTACGCCAGCTCCGACGCCCTTGTCAGCCTACACTATACCTAAGTGCACGTCTACTGCCACTATCTCTAGAGAAGAATTGCTCCATCAGCAGCTTATGGAGGAGCGTGCTCGACGTGTCGAAGCTGAACGTTCTCGGCGTGACAGACGCTCTTCTTCTAATACTCCTAGAACCCGTCATTGCTCGAGAAGTCCTCGTTGTGGTCGCCGGCGTCGCTCTCGTTCTCGGTCTCTCTCCCCTCATCACCTACCTGATAGGGATCGACGCTCTAGATTGCCAGCTTATTCTAGACGCCAACGCCATTCGTGCTCTAGGACACCACTGTCTCACTGTTCACCGAGGCGCCTCAAATCGCGTTCCCCCAACACTCGCCTACGTGTGGATACGGAACCTCGGTCATCCACGTCTACACCTGGTCACCGGCGCCTCAGTCATTTGGTTTCCTGGGATGATATGGAAGAGAGATTTTTTCTCTCCAGACTACATTGACAATGCTCCTGACTCTGATGACTGCGGTACTTATTTACCTCCATCGGCGGTATACGACTGGTTCGTTGACAGACTGTCCTTCCCCTTCTGGTACGGATGATCACAAGTCAATACGGTTTTTGCCGGAGCTTCTTATTCCTCCCCATCCAATGGTGGCCTCTCTGAATGTGGATTTTGCTAAACTGTCCCTGTCATCTACGATCAAGGCACCTAAATCGAAAAAAGGGGATTACAAGATTCACAGTCTAGACTTTGCTGACAGTGGAGTGGCTCACGACGAATCACTGAAACGGTTGACGAGTTCGCCCCAGAATTCTTATAGAGTGCAAGATTCATGACTGTTAGCTTTCGACACGGAGTTAAAGAGAATGCTGAAACCTATTTCAGCTTTGGCTTCTGCGACGTCGGCAGCCGCCTGGGATCTCATGGAAGATAGTGCCTCTCGTGTGGACCACCTGTCGAAGCTCTTTCAGTGTCAGGGCAAAGTTTTATATGATTTGTTGGCACATCTAAAAGCGGCTCTTGCGATGACGACAGCAGTTCAATGCTCTGGTTTCCTGGAACAGTGCAACTGGCAGGAAGAATTCAAGCGCAAACCTGTTTAGGGCTCCTTTTTCGTCCCGCTACTTGTTCGACGATATGATCCCGGACGTCTACAAACAACATGCTGAACTAACTAATACTGAAGTGTCGTCGACATTCGAGGCCCTTGGATCTGCCTTTCGTGGCTCCTCGGCACCCTGTGGAAGAGGCAAGCGTCATCCGTTCAGCCTTCGGCAGAGGACGCAGTTGCAGTATGCCAGCCGGTGACGGTCAACGCCGTGCCCCTGAGCGCTCCAGGGAACCTCCTGCGACACCCAGCCGGGGTAGAGGCAAGCGCCCCTACTCTGGCCATTGAAAGATTGGTCCAGCGCGACTAGGACCTCCCGCCTCCCGACCGTCCCGATACGACCCACTCCTGTAGGCGGGAGATTAGGGATTTTTGGGAGGAATTGGACAATGCTAGAAGATCCTTATGTTACCAACATACTTCGGACCGGTTACAAGCTCCCCCCTTACCGTGTCGCCGCCTCTGACATCCATGCCCCAGTCACGCGTGTATTCTCCAACCCAAAGTGTTTTGTTAACAGAGAGCATTCAAGCGTTACTAGACAAGAACGCCATAGAGACAGTGCTAGAACCCCAACAGTCCCCGGGATTCTACTCACCCATCTTCCTCGTACCCAAGAAGGATGCTGGGAAATTGCGCATGATACACAACATGGCGACGTTCAGCCGGCTGTATCTTCAAGACCCACCTCACATGATCTCTCTGGGACAACTACGGACCAAGCTCGGACCCAGCCTCGACCTGCAGGATGCTTATCTCCATGTCCCGATTTATCGGCCGCACAGGAAGTTCCTGCGGTTTGTGTTTGCCAACCGTCACTACCAATGGAAGGCACTCCCATTTGGCATTTCCATTGCCCCGTGGCTTTTCACTCGTATCACTGCGCCGATCACCCATTTCCTCCATCTCCGGAACATCGACTTCGATCCTTACATAGACGACTGCCTCCTCAATCATACCGATCCTCAGTTGAGGTTGAGGACAGCTGAGGTTTGCCATGCGCCTCCTCGAACAACTGGGGTGGATCGTCAACAGAGAGAAGTCCCATATGGAGCTGTCCCAGGAGCTGACATTCATCGGGGGGTTGTTTCTGACTCATCACAACCTTGTCAGGATTCCACCGGCGCGTTGGGTCAAGATAGCAGCCTTCGCCGATTGCGGACTCACTCAGCCGATGTCTCTCAGGGGGGTGGCAGTCCCTGCTAGGTCTTCTCACGTCGGCTCAAGATTTGACGCTACGTGGTCGTCTAATGCTTTGGCCGTTACAGCGTTTTCTCCTGCCGTACATACAAGCCGATGACCTTCGTATCAAGTTTCTTCTACCAGATCATCTTCACCGGTATCTGCAATGGTGGACTCTAGAGTCGAACGTTTGCGGCAGAGTCTCTTTGACAGACTTGACACCCGACCATGAACTTTTTGTCGACGCTTCTCTTCTAGGTTGGGGCCCTCACCTCAACGGTCAGACAGTCTTGGGACTGTGGTCCGACGTCGAACGCGAGTGGCACATCAACAGACTAGAGTTTCAAGCGGTCATTCTCGCAGTTCAGTATTGGATGTCCGTTTTGCAGAATACATGCCTACTGATACCATGCTGCACCCGGAAGCATTTCGTCTGTTGTGTCAACAATACGGTCAGTCGCTCATCGACCTGTTCGCGACACGACTCAACAATCAACTTCCACTGTACGTGTCTCCCGTTCTGGATCCGCAGGCTTGGGCGACAGACGCCATGTCCCTGTCATGGGAGGGGCTGGACGCGTATGCGTTCCCTCCACCAGTGCTTGTACCAGCGGTGATGGCCAAGATCAATCAGACCCGACGGATTCATCTGCTTTTGGTCGCGCCCTGGTGGCCGGGCAGAATGTGGTTCCCTGACTTACGTCATCTCGCTGACTGGGACCCCCTGCTGCTACCGGATTGGCTGCACTTACTCCGCCATCCACACAGTCGTCTTCACCATCCCGATCCAGTGAGGTTTTTTCTTCACGTCTGGACCATTTACAGAAAGCTCTAAGGGCTAAGGGCTATTCTTCTTGTGTGGCAAAGGTCATTGCGCGTTCGCACCGGGTATCCATGACATCTCTCTATGACAACAAGTGGACGTCTTTTGAGAAATTTTGTACACTCAGGAAGCAGAATCCGTTCTCCTCAGTTTCTGGTGGAATTTTTTCTATATCTGAGAAGATCTAAACATTTGTGAGGTAGCACCATTGCGAAGTACCTTTCAGCACTGAACTCCGTCCTAGCAGTCAAGTGCGATCGGCGAATTTCCAAGGTGCCAGAACTCCTTGCCATGTTAAAAGCGTTAAAGTTGGAGGATCAGAAGATGAAATTTCGTCCACCTGCCTGGGACTTGAACATCGTTCTAGACCAACTCCGCGGCCCTCCTTATGAACCCTTGGAGCAGGCTTCTTTTGAAAATCTTTCAAAGAAGACAGTTTTTCTACTGGCGCTAACCACTGCGGCTAGGGTCAGTGAAATTCACGCTTTGGATGTCACCCATGTCAAGTTTGAGCAGACTCCCCATGGTCGAGCTCACTTAGGACTTTTATGGGACTTTATTGCCAAGAATCAGCTGCCTGGACAACCGGACAGATTGTTCTCCATCCCTCCGTTGTCGACCATTATAGGCTCTCAGGACTCGGACGAACTCCTTTTGTGCCCAGTTCGGGCATTGAAGCTTTATATCTCCAAGTCAGCCTCTCGAAGACGGACTCTGAAGAGACTGTTTATTCCGTTTGCTGCGTCCGTAAAAGCAGAGGTTTCCAGGAACACGATAGAGCTCTGGTCACGAGCCACTATTCTGGCTTCATATGATGCTCAACAACTACCACATCCGTCGGCCAGCAATCCTCATGAAATTCGAGCTTTGGCATCTACCATGGCCTTACACAGGAATTGTTCCGTTCCGGCAATTATGGAGGGATGCTTCTGGCGATCTTTCGCAAGCCATTACCTTCGTGATGTTGGGGTCGAAGATGTGGAAGTATTCCAGTCCTTCGGTCCTTTGGGGGTAGCGCAGCAACTCACCCGACCTTCCACCCACTAGGTACTTGTGAATTTCTTACCTTGGGGTCTTAAGGAAGCGTATGTTATGGTGACTTGTTATTTCATGGTTGCGTGTTTGGAGTTGGTTTTAGTGAGATCGCGTCACTTCCGTTCCTATACACTCGTCGATACATGAGGTAGCCATTCGGTAGAATGGCGTATCAACGACTGTCTGATCTCTTCTAAGCGATGCTTGAGGTAATATGCATAAGCCCTATGGTAAGGTAAGTATGTAAATATCTAAAATATTTAGATTTTAATAAATGCCCTTTAATCTATTCTTCACTATGATCTTTGCCCTGCTCATATTCAAAATAATCAGGAGTCAGCTCGATCTGACCGACTTCATCAAATACTCAACACTTTACTTTGGTGTGCACACTGGTATTGTTCTCCACTCCCTGATGTGCGTCCTGCTGTGGATGATTGCTGCTGTCCGCTTGTAAAGGGACAGTGATGTCGCCAGTGTTCAAAGCTTCCACATGAGAAACATGCCCTGTTGGAAGAGCTTCCCCGAAAGGGCTGATTGACGCTAAGCACAGATTCAGCAGAAGAAACTGTAGTAGAAACTGCATGACCACCTCGGGACCTGCTATAGGGACTCTGTGTGAAACGCGCATTCCTAGCCTTGAATTTCCAAGAGGCTTTATTCTCAGCCCTTGAAATTTGCTTGTCATCATCTGAGTCAGATGCAAGATCTTTAGAAACATAGTTTTTTACAGTGTCCCATCCGCCTTCAGAAGTGTTGGCAATCCTTATCAGTTTATTACGCTGCTGAATCCTTTGTACTTCTGTGTCTACTAACTCTGAGGCGTAATCCAACTTCTTATATTCAAGAGCAAACTTAATCTGCTCCATGTTATCCAAAGTATCTCAGAGTTGAAAGTATGAATCTTATTACCTTCTTTTTTTCACACTATGTCCCTAGCAGCCTTCAACTTCATGAGTTCTTTAGACCTCTTTAGAAATTCGCCACGAAAACTCTTCATACTATTTTCCACAGACTTAGCAATTTCACCTTTAGATTGGTCCAGCTTCAACAGATCTTGTCTAACTTTCAGAGATAGGTTTGTTCTGATCCGTGCTATAACTGATATGTTAGTACTAGACTCAAGTGCACCAAAACTGAGATTGCATTTTGAACTCCCGCCTGTCCTTATATACTCTTAACAGAGCCACCTAGCGGGCATTCTTACATTAACAAGTAGGACTTTCCTACTCAAGAAGAAAATAGTTTCATTCTTATTTGTTCCTCAAACGAAAGAAACTACATTTTGTGTATCATTCAGATATTTTTTCATGAAACTAGTTTCAGTATGTACATTTGGTCTTGTTCAATATCAGACCCGTGAAGGTCCCGGGGTAGAATAGGCCTTCAGCAACCCATGCTTGCCATAAAAGGTGACTATGCTTGTCGTAAGAGGCGACTAACGGGATCGGGTGGTCAGACTCGCTGACTTGGTTGACACATGTCATCGGTTCCCAATTGCGCAGATCGATGCTCATGTTGTTGATCACTGGATTGTCTGGTCCAGACTCGATTATTTACAGACCGTCGCCATATAGCTGGAATATTGCTAAGTGCGACGTAAAACTAAACTCACTCACTCACTCACTTGTTCAATATCATATCATATGTGGATACAGGGATTGGGATTGAGAACTTTCACACTGGGCCATAGTCTGAGGATTATTAGCCATTTTCTGAATTTAGAATGGTCCACTGCCCTTGTATCTATTGTAAACTTCGAAATTTAATGAGCCATTTTTTATTTTATGTGCAAAATGGCCCTTGCCTTTCCGAGTCCCTGGGATATTGAGTGTACGTTTTTCAGTCTCTCAAATCTTTGATTGTTTGAATAATATTTATACAAGAAATTGACACATTTAGTGAAGTAATATCCTTACATCTTGTTGTGAACCCTTCTCTGTGGGCATTCAAGTCAACGATTATATTGGCACTTGTTCGGCTATGCACTTGAGGTAACGTGTGGCCCCCTTACTGAAAAAAAACTCTCTCACTTTGTTAAAATTATTCAAAACAAAACATCTACACAAAGAAGAGAATGTGGGAATCTAAGCTTCATTGATTACTTTTTCATAAAATGTGATGTTTATTGGTGAGTATGTTGCTTTGCAGCACAAACAAAGAAGGATGCGGGGCACAGAGATGATGCTAAAAGGTAGGGGATCTTTCAAAACCATCATCCTTCATAAGTTTCACTTAATAACCTGCATCTCCTTATTATATGCATACAATTTATATGGTTATTTGCTTTTTTTTTAGCGACAAAAAAAGCCACTTGTGGAAGCAACAGTGGCCATTTGTACTAAGGTTGTGAGCTAGTGATAGGTTTGATGTGATCAGATTACATGGACAGTGTTTCTCAGTGCAAAACAAATGTCTGTCATAATTCCCTGCATGGTTTGCCTCAAACAGTTGTGGTTTGTACAGTGGAACATTTTTACACTGATGGTTGGAAAGCTAAAAAATTCTTGTAATATGGAGCAACAGATTATCATCAATTGTTTGTCTGCAAGATTTTGAACTTTCATAATGTTTCTGTTGTAGTGATGGTCTGGGGAAGACTGTGGATAATGGATCTCAGCAGCGTGCTTCTTCAGCGATTTCAGCCAAAAGGGTATGACAGCTTCACCACTATAATATTCCTCCATCAATGAGTATTGTCATACTTCATTTCTTACATTGGTAGGCTTTTCCCTTTCGATGGTTACATGGAAATTTGAAGCTTGAATCCCTGTGTTTGCAAGAACTCTGTTTGACAGCAACAGCTGGCAGATGTCCAGAGACATAGTCCAAGACTATAGGGACAAGATGCTCTGTGGTAGCCGGGACTCAACTTTCAGTAAACCTTGTCAGTCTTGTTTTCAGGAAGAGTCAAACACTTCTTTTCAATGAATAAATAGCTTTTTATTCATGGGTTTAAATGTAATTCAGCACAATGCTCTTTTTCACTAAGTAGATCCCTCTCAAGCTTAAGGTTTATGTGCATGGACCAGTGTTAGGGCAATAAAAATATGACCTATGGCTTCAGTTGTAGTCACTGTTATGTGGATATAGTGATGGCTTAATTATTTGGTGATGGTTATTAAGATAATAATTTGTGTCTGTGTTCAAAATATGCAGTGTATTTATAGCATCAGCTGCTATATTTTTAACTTACCTTACCATAGGTCTTATGCATATTACCTCTAGCTTCGCTAAACGAGATCAGACAGTCGTTGATTCGCCATCCCCTCGATGGCTACCACATGTAATCTACGAATGTAGTCACGGAAGTGACGTGATCTCTCCACTCGCGCAAGAGCGCAGAATCCCAAAATTCACTTTTACCTTTAGCATTCGTGCAAACGGACGTGTTGGTTTGCAGTTTTTCTACTGTGTGTAGTTTCAATAAAGTTGCTACTCCTTGGTAGGTATGGTTTGTATCCCCTCATTATGTATCAAAGTCAAGTCAAACAAGCATTTAATGTGCTTACCTTGCTACCTCGTGTTGTTCTTTTCTCACTCAGGCATGGCTTGTCCGTGTCGTATGTGAGAACGGCATGGCGTCCATGGGGGTAGTTCATCTTGTTGGTTGTTTGCCCTTCATGTTTTTGTTCATGCTTGGTCATTTTAACTTGTGTTTTCGGTATTTATCATACCCTTTTCTGCCATGAATTTCAGCATAGCGAAGGCAGCCATTGTGGTTGTTGTTTTTCGCTGCCCCGCACTTACGGGTGTGTCTATTTTTTATGTAGGGGTGCAACTACTTTCTACATTTTTATGTAGGGGTTTTTTCTCCTAGCATTCTTGTCTGTTACAGTTTCTGTGTATGACTCGACACTTTTGTACTATCTGCAAGGGGCAGAAGTCAGCCAAAGACCCACATCCCTGGTGTCCGGATTGTGCGTCCGCTGTTTGCTCCATCGATAATCGGTGCCTACACTGTCAAGCGTTATCTCTCGCCGATTTCAAGACCTTTTTGGCGGTTCGGAGGAAACGTTTTACGCAACGTAGGAGAAGAATGTCGTCGCCAGCGTCTTCCTTGGGATCTTTACCTGACGACCAGGATCTACCACCGCCTTCAGTACCAGTATCAACGCCTACTGTGGGGCGCTCATCTATTACGCCGGCGTGCTCCTCTCCAGAGCCTACGCGTTCGGACGCCTTTGTAGACTTATCTCACCCGGATGCCTTATCCCATCCTGAAGTTCAGAGGCTTCTGCGGTCTCTCTTGACACCGGGCGCTGCTGTACTCCCTACCTCGTCGTCTACATCTTTACCAACGACAGCGCCTAGACTTACGCCAGCGCCGTTGCCTGTACCAGCGCCACTGCCTGTCCCGGCGCCTTTGTTTACGTCAGCACCTGTGTTTTCGTCAGCGCTTGTTCCGACGCCAGCGCCTATTCCGACGCCAGCGCCAATGTTGTTGCCGGACCCTGCTCCTATGCCTACTCCTTATCAGATCCCCAGAGTGTCTCATACGCTGACTAAAGAAGAAATGTTACAGCGCCAGTTGGATGAAGAGCGCGCTCGTCGTTTAGAGGCTGAGCGCTCCCGGCGCAGGTCTTTTTCTAGGTCCCCGAGGGCTCTCGCTCTCCACACCGTAGCCGGCGCCGGCGCTCCCGTTCTGTTTCCCCCTCTCCAAGGCGCTCCTTAGAGGAAGACTCACGCACCAGAAGTAGACGTAGAGTGCGATCTCGTTCAAGATCACCACGGCGTCTCTCTAGATCCCAGCGTTCGCGATCGCCGGAACCACTGCGGACTTCCTGCTAGGAATTTAATACTAAGAACTCTGCTTCCAACTCTAGTCAGCGACGGGAATCAACCTCTGTTTCCTGGGAGGATCACGAGGAACAGTTCTTTTGTCCAGATTATGAGGAGGAACCTGGCAATGATGGTGATAGTGATGGCACCTACCTTCCCTTAGCTGCTGTCTTTGAGTGGATTGCCGATAGATTACCGGACTGTCCTTCCCCTTCTTCTGATTCAAGCAACCCGGCGTCGATTCACCTGTCTCCCGAGTTACTTATTCCACCACACCCTATGGTGGCGGATGCTGTAGCTTTGTTAGACTCGGACTTTGCGAAGTTATCCCTAAATCCAACTATCAAAGCGTCCAAGTCTAAGAAATCAGATTATAAAGTTCACAGTCTGGATTTTGCCAACAACGGGGCGGTGCAAGACGATTCCATTAAGAGTTTGTCAGGCTCTACTCCGTCATCTTACAGAGTTCAGGATTCAAAGCTAGCAGCTATTGATACGGAACTGAAGCGTATGCTTAAACCTATCTCGGCGCTTGCGCCAGCCACCTCCGCTGCAGCCTTGGATTTATCAGAGTATAATGCCTCAAGGGTGGATCATTTAACTACCATTTTTGCTTGGCAAAGCAGAGTACTCCATGACCTGCTTGGACATTTACGCACAGCGCTAGCCATGACTACTACTATGCGCTGATCTGGAATTTTAGATGCTTGTTCTTGGCAAGAGGAATTTAAACGACAACTACTTCGTGCACCATTTACGTCTAAGTTCCTCTTTGATGAAAAGATACCGACGGTGTATAAACAACATGCCGAACTCACTAACACAGAAGTGGCCTTGTCAACCTTCAACCTTGGGCTCTGCATTTCGTGGCCGAGCCAGGGGTAATGCCAAGAAAAGATATGTACCCAGGAGAGAGTCTATCCGTTCCTCGTTTGGGAGGGGACAAGGTCGTACCAAGGACTCAAGAACGCGGCAGGGGAGCGCCATCTACGTCCAGTCGAGGTAGGGGCAAGCGCCCCTACTCCGGCCGCTGAAGCCATGGACAACTACGACTGGGACCTCCCACCCCCAGTCGTACCAGTTCATCCGACCCCTGTAGGTGGGAGACTAGGGATCTTCTGGGACAACTGGACATTCCTGGAAGACCCGTTTATTTGCAAGATCCTGAGAGCCGGCTACAAGCTGCCACTAGCCGGAGCTCCGCTGTTGACTACCACTCCTCTGTCACGAGTGTACTCAATAGATCAACAGGCACTTATACTAGAAAACATCAACATTTTGTTACCAAAACGTGCTATAGAGATAGTGTCGGAACCCCATCACTCCCCGGGGTTCTATTCACCCATCTTCCTGGTACCCAAGAAAGGCTCCACCAAAATGCGGATGATTCACAACATGGCGACTTCAACAGCCTGTATTTAGCCGAGCCCCCGCATTTCCGAATGACGTCACTGGATCAGATCCGAGCCAAGTTGTCACCCGGAGCTTGGATGGCCAGCCTAGATTTACAGGATGCTTACCTGCACGTTCCTATATTCCCACGCCACAGGAAGTTCCTGCGTTTCATATTCAACGGAGTACACTACCAGTGGCGAGTGCTGCTGTTTGGAATTTCTACGGCCCCGTGGCTTTTCACTCGGGTCACGCTGCCTGTCACCTGGTTTCTGCACCTCTGGGGGATAGACTTCGATCCTTAAATCGACGATTGTTTTCTAAATCACTGCAATCCTCAGTTGCTACGCAAACAACTGGACTTCTCCACACGCCTACTTTAGCAGTTGGGATGGATTATCAGTATCGAGAAGTCGCAACTGGAACCAACGCAGGAGTTAACTTTCATTAGGGGGTTGTTCCTGACTCGGCTCAATCTTGTCAGGGTCCCTCCCGATCGATGGCAGAAGAATCTCGCCTTTACGGATCGAGCTCTGTCCCTACCTCTCACCCTCAGAGAATGGCAGTCTCTGTTGGGCCTGTTGACATCGGCGCAAGACCTCACCCTCAGAGGACGGCTTATGCTGCGTCCACTACAGAGGTTCCTATTACCATTCATTCGGGAGAACGACCTCCAGTCATCATTTCTTCTACCTCCGCACCTGCATCAGTACCTCAGGTGGTGGACGGTAGAGTGGAACGTCTGCTCCGGTGTTTGTTTGACAAGCTTCAACCACGACCACGAATTGTTTGTAGACGCATCCCTCCTGGGATGGGGCGCTCACTTGAACGGCCAGACAACCTCAGGGCTGTGGTCAGACGCCGAAAGGGAGTGGCATATCAACAACCTGGAGATGCAGGCAGTCATCCTAGCGGTCCGCCACTGGCTACCGGTTCTAACAGACTCCAGACTCCTGGTGGCGTCCGACAATTCCACGGTCGTGTGGGTGATTCGCAATCAGGGTACAACCAGATCCAAACAACTTCTGGACCAGATGTTCCTGTTAGCGGATCTGGTAGACAGCAACGGCATCATGATCGCGGCTCGTCAAATTCCCGGCTGCAAAAACATTCTGGCAGACGCCCTGTCGCGCCCAGGCAAACCATCCCGGACGGAGTGGATGCTTCATCCGGACGCATTTCGCCAGATCTGCTGTCAACTCGGGAGACCACTGGTAGATCTTTTTGACACCAGTGTCGTCCTTCAATATCTCAGAGGGCCGCCGTATGAGCCATTAGAGGAAGCCTCTTTTGAACATCTTTCCAAGAAGACGGCTTTCTTACTATCATTGGCAACAGCGGCTAGAGTCAGCGAGATCTATGCTCTTGACGTTACTCAGATACGATTTGAACAGTCAAGACACGGACGTGTTCATTTGGGTTTGCTTTGGGATTTTGTGGCTAAGAACCAGCTTCCCGGGCAGCCTAACAGGCTATTTTCCATCCCTCCTTTGTCTACGATCCTGGGTCATCATGACTTGGAGGAGGAGCTGCTATGTCTCGTCAGGGCTCTCAGATGGTATATTAAAAGGTCAGACGATCCCGCAAAAGGTTATTCATTCCCTTTGCCGCGTCCTGCAAAGGCGAAGTAAACAGAAATACTATTGGCCTCTGGCTCAGATCGACTATCCTGGCGGCCTATGACGACAAGCACCTGCCTCATACGGTAGCAAGTAACCCGCACGAGATCAGGGCCTTGGCGTCTACGATGACCCTCCATCGGAACTGCGCAGTACCGCAGATCATGGAGGGCTGTTTCTGGAGGTCATCAACTGTGTTCGCATCCCACTACTTGAGGGACTTGGCCGTTGAAGACGTGGAGGGGTTACAGTCATTTTGTCCATTGGTGGTTGCTCAGCAACTTACCCGACCGTCCGCCCATTAGGTAACTACACTACTACTTACCGTTGGTCTTAAGATTAACCTCACCCCCAGGGTGCGTCGGTTTTTCTTTGGAGTTCTATTGGGTTACTCTTTGTCCTGTTCCAGGTATTATCCTGAGACTGTTGACATTGGTTTTCCCGAGTTCTCCTGATGCATGTGCACTGTTTGCTGAGGGATGGTCCTCCGGAGTCCACACCACCATCCATCTGTCGAAGCCATATGCATAAGACCTATGGTAAGGTAAGTTAAAAATTTATTAAAATCTAAATATTTTAGATATTTAAATACTTACCTTACCATAGGGCGGTGACTCCTTCCCAACGCTGGATGCTCCTCCCCACTTTGGACTCTTTGGACCTTCCGGTTGACGGTAAAAGTGAATTTTGGGATTCTGCGCTCTTGCGCGAGTGGAGAGATCACGTCACTTCCGTTACTACATTCGTAGATTACATGAGGTAGCCATCTAGGGGATGGCGAATCAACGACTGTCTGATCTCGTTTAGCAAAGCTAGAGGTAATATGCATAAGACCTATGGTAAGGTAAGTATTTAAATATCTAAAATATTTAGATTTTAATAAAATTATGTAAGGACAAGGGGAACTTTCGGGCTGAATTATCTGCCATTAGTTTGAGACTGACCTGTAGACTGCCAAAGTCAGAATGACCCAACTTGGATCATATCATATTTATTTGACAGTGACACTGGAAGTCATATTTATAGAATACATGTGCAACAATAATGATGCTGAACATCACGTATGAATACAACAGAGGGAATCACATAGTTCCCGTTGTCAGAATTAACATCGGCTTTGCAACATGACCTGACATATAATCAAATATAATTTGGGTTCTTCTCTTCAAAATTCACAAGATTACGTAAACTTTAGAATGTAAAACACTAATCTGCGTCAAAAATAGTGGTAACCCCATTGTGACATAAACTGGCTGTCACAAAGTTAAACAGGTGGGCGTCACCGAAATGAGTAGCTCGGCCCAGATCACAAATTCACAAAAGAATGGTAATTAACAAGTGTCACAGGGATTATGTCACAGTTTGTCGAAGGACAAGGTAAGATTAATCCATATCTGATAGTCATATTTCGTAACTGGACGCTTAGAACGAGGAAATATTGAATAAATGCGGTCAATTCAAAGCTCTTGAAAATGTAAACAAGATCGTTCTGACAGGCGACGTTGTTGACATTGACTCTTACAAAGTACAACTGTGTTCTAAACCAATAGCGTAATGTGATGGCAATAGCTTATATTTTACGAATGGCAATATATTATAATGCTTGAAACAAGATGCTACGATATTTGACAGATTTCTTACCAAAAAGAGATTTTAAAACACTTAATTACGTGAAAACAAGGTTGCCAATAATACTAATATATACTCGCAAAAGTAATTAAATGATAATTATGGTAATAATTTCTTCACGGCCATTAACTATAAAAACTACAAAAGGGAAATACATAAAAAGATATCTTGTAATGCCTAATCATTTGCAAGCTTTTATAACTTATGAATTTTGCAATTTAACTGGAGGAATAATTTCTCGATCATCGTGATGGCCATCACAGCTCATCGTGTCCTAGACATGAGGATTTTGTTTGCTCATCTGATAACTCCATAGGTTGCTCTGGCTGAGGTCACGGCTTTGTCACCTTCTGGCCAATCCTTCCTGGATGTTCAGTGCGAAGGGTACAAGATCCAGCTCAATGATATGCCTCCTCTCACTGTCAACCTGCAAGTGCACAACTACCCCAGTGTCACCACATCAAGTTGACCGAGGCCATCAACTTGCTTGCAAAGAGCCCCATAGAGATCCAGGATCACCATCAGTTTCTATATGAAGTGTTTCAACCTAGACTACACTTGCTGAAACCAGACAGGTTCAAGCTGCCACAATTACCGCAACTGCGACATCTCATTAGACCCAACCACTATATAACCAGCATTGATCTGCATACATCCTGCCTCGAGCAAGTATCAATGTTTCCTGTATCAAGGGCATTACTACCATTGGAGTGTTCCACCCTTTGCATTTTGCTGAGCCCTGTGGTTACTTACATATATAACCATGACCGTAATTGCGTATCTACGTCAGATGGGAGTTTGCAGCACACCCTACCTGACACGGCAACTCGCAAATCATCACTTGCTGTTTATGATACATCTGCTGATGCAGCTGAGCTGACTAGTCCATCACATAAGTTGGAACTAAAGCCATTACAGGATCTGCAGTTCCTTGTCATCAGATTCTCGACTACGGAAAATCGCATCACTATTCGAGAACATCTGTTGTTGAGCATAGAGGCATGTCTTTCAACGGCTACCGATAAGAGTGTCGCAGTGGCTAAAAGGTCTCATTATGTCAGCACAAGAAGACTACAGTTATGGCTGCTACTACACATCCTAGGTAGTGAGTGAGTGAGTGAGTAATTTTAGTTTTACGCTGCACTCAGAAATATTCCAGCTATATGGCTATATGACATGAGTCAACCAAGTTAGTGGGTCTAACCACCCAATCCCTTTAGTTGCCTCTTACGACATGCATAGTCGCCTTTTATGGCAAGCATGGGTTGCTGAAGGCCTATATTGATTTGGACCTTCATGGGTCAAAGGCATATCCATCCCTCAGCACCTGAAGCTGTACTTACTCTGGTGGATGGACAAATCCAGTGCCTGGGGCAGAGCCTATTTGCAAGAGCCGGCCTACAAGCATCATCTCTTCATGAATGCATCATGATGGGGAGCTCATTGCAATGTAGAGGTTGCATTAGGAATCTGGTTGCCAGAAGAAAGTACTCTATGCATAAACCAGTTGGAATCATGGCAGACATTGAAGCAGTTCAACACAAGGCACACCTGCTAAGGAGTCACTTCCTTATGATCCACACAACTCAGCAGTAACCTGCTACATAAATCTACACGGCTTGGGAATGAGGCAGTTTTTATTCCTCATTTAATAAATAAATCTTTCATTTTGCATAAGAGTTTTCATCCTATAGCCCTACAGAGCAACAGGGTTGGATCTGCCCAGAGCCTCCAACCCACATGAAGTTAGAGCATTAGTTTGGATACTCACCCTGCACAGGAATTGCTCTTTATCATCCATCATGAAAGGCTGCTTCTGGAAGTCAGACCAGTGTTCGACAACAATAATCTACAGAAGATGTATCTGGAATCAGCAAGTTTGGGACCCTTGTAGTATCCCAGCAACTCACAAATACAGCCAGACTATGAGAAACTCACCTGTACATCTTGACTTTGGGGTGCCAGACTGACAGAGAGTCCAAGTTCCACTGTCTTAAGAGATAAGTCAGTGCATGAGTGAATTAAGACTCAGTTTCAGTAATGGCCCTTACCTTAACAGATGGGTCATGATTCAGTTTTGGTAGTAGTCTTTACTCTTACACATGGGTGGTTCCAAGATGTACTAGCTTGTCTTATAATCCATGAAGCCTACTGTTACCTGAGGGTGTCGGGGTGTTATACCCTTCTCCCTAGGCAATCTGTATTTCCTCCACTCTTTGTCTGGGGATGATGTAGCTAGAAGGTATACTCAAGGATATGTCCAGTTTGGCGTTCAAATACTTTTATTTTTGGAATAGTTTTTCACAAACAAAGGTCCTCAAATATTTCCTAGTGGCTGGTCTAAGCACAACATCCTGGAAGAACTTTACAACGTCCTGGAAGGACTTGTTTGTTTCTTGCACAACTTCTGATGCTATAAGTTCATCTGAGCCATTCTCTCAATATACAGAGAGAACCTCTCAAGTCAACAGTGGGGCCCAGAATCGAGCACCACTCACCGGACAACTAACAAAATAGAAGTCGTGACAATTTAGGCTCCTCCCCCCCGAAATAATGTCCTACGTCATACAAAAATGACTCATACCCAGTCTTAATAATTAGTTACTTTCATTAGTCCCTTTCCGAGACTTTATTGGTACCATCATATTCTTCCAGTATAAAATATCTTCGTTAATCAACTTTTAGCCATTCATCAACCAAACATTGACATATCTGACAAAATATCAAATAATATTTCAGACTGGTAGGCGCCAGAAGATACTTAAACAAATTATTTCCGATCCTCTGTGTGTCCCTTTTATTGACAAACTGACCACTAGTATCCAAATGTCCATCCGCCTAATCATGTAGAATCACAAGGTCCTAGTTTATGTCAGTTCAGAGAAATTGCCATTTCCCTCAAGAAAAGTGAATACATAAAATTTGATTACTTGGTCAATGCACTTTTCCAGTACATTGACCCTTCCTAACTTGACTTCAGTATTTCCTTATATATTTATCAAATGTTTTATAAACCTTTTAACTCTAAATGTCCTGGTTATACTGCACAATTTACTTCCCTATTAACTTAGATCTCTAGTGCCCCATGGATCATATATGATACATTTTATTTCCTAGTATCTAGTGCCCAGTGGAGGAATTGGAGTTATTTCCAGTATAGGGCCTTGATCCTTGCAGTTTGGCTAGTCATTCAGTCGTTTTGTACAAACATAAGCTCTGCATGTGTAGTGTAGAAAGGTCATCCAAGACAGCGGCCTCCATGAAAAAGAGATATTATTCGCTGGTACAGGGGAAATTAAGCTATATATTTAGTATTTACTGTGTTAATGGATTGCCATGCATCAGTATTATGTATTATGTACACAAATCACTCTTGTTTAATATTAACATGTGTAACAAGTGATGTGTATCATGTGTGATACAATGGTAAGGAGGTCACTTGTAAAGGGAGATCCATCCTCGATATCACCAGGGTATACGTTCCAATAAGTCTCCACTATATCCTGGACGCATCTACGGGTCAGCCCGAGAATTTTATTACCTCCCTTTGCGGGCTCCGCACTCTCAAAGTAGCCAATCAGCTAGGCGGCCGTTATGGCCGAGCTTGCCAGTGTCAACAAAGGTAGCGGTCGCATCTGCGAAGGTTTGCGAAGAATTTTTTTGAAATTGTTATAGTGTCTACTTCAGGACAGCCATGTCCAAATATTTCTACAAACCAAAAACTATGTGGCCAGGCTATATGATATTTAGTTAATATTATTCAAGTTGCAATCTTGATCTTTATCACTACTGCAGAGTGCATTGTTTTGTCAGCTACCTTGTTCCTCTTTGTCACTTCCATTAATTACTGTAAATGACATTTATGGCCTTTATTGGTCATCCCCTTTGGCTGTGTCTGTCATCACAACAACTGTAGAAGGAAGTACTATTGTTTCTCTAGCTGTCCATTGTTGTTAAAAACTGTATATATATGTATGCTCACATCTAGATATGGGAGGTGAGATGTGAGTGTGGAGACCGGCATTCCAACTGTCTTTGTAGGGACGACCGCGAGCAGGATTATGCCGCTCGCAGGAAAGGCCCTGGGGTTGAGCTGGAAGTCCGCTCACTGCATTCATGTATACTTGTTTGTCATGTCTTGTGAAACCAACTAAAGAAGTTTAAACAACTAAATTGTGTCTTCGTCTTCACCAACGCATTCATTTGTCTTGGTCAACGTAATGTTCATCTAATACCGAACTAATTCTCCAGTCATCCTATCCATGAGCCAATCCGAAGTCGACGCACCAACCATTTATGAACGCGTTGACAAAATCATACAGACAAATTTATAGGTCCAAAACTTTAAAAACATATAAGCAAGGACTCCTTTTACCTCTTTCAGAGAGCCTCTGTGTGGTTTGCGTTGCCATGCTTAATCAGTTAGAAATAATTTAAAAAGCGAAAGTGAGTTGTGATTGATTCGCTCAATTTTTCAGCGTATATACCTGATTGGATAAAAAGCCAGCCAAGGATGGTAATACATTTATTGGGCAGAGACATAGATGCGTCCAGGGTATAGTGGAGACTTGTCAGAACGCATACCCTGGAGATATTGAGGTTGAGGGAGATCACACTAATATTGTTTTCTTATGATATCTTGTAAATCTTAATTTTTAATGCTATAAATAATAGATTTGTTATTGAATAATGAAATTTAAGACAAGAATTATATTCTGGTCAAACATCAGTTAAAAAGAATGTGAAACGATGTTAGCAGGTGAATAATAGTAGAATACCAAAATGAAATTGTCTTTACATGATTGTAGTCATAAAAAAAGTCATAAAAAAAATTTTCAAAGTATTTATGTAACTGACTATTCAAGGAACCATTTGCAGTTCTAAAGTATCAGGGAAATTTGGAGAAGTTAAATTTTTCCTTATCCTGACCTTATGCTTATTTGCTTTTCTCCCTTTTCTATCTGAAGTTATAGTGGAGACATGAAATTCCTTGATGTTCCCTTCTTCTAAAGAGGACGTAAAATCATACTCACCCACGAGTACCCTCCCTTTCCAAGATAGGTCACATGACCAGCCATATTTGCCACTCTCTCCTTTGCCCAACAGGAAGGTGGTGTGAATGACTTGGGGTTACTGTACTTTTCTCATGTTTATTTCAGTCTTTAATCCAAATTTTGCAAATATCAGACATATTTTCTTCGTTATGAACTTTTAAATCATATTTAGAAATATACATGTAGAAAGATAATAAGCAGCAGAGAATCGTTGAATATACTCTTTTCAACTGTTTTAAATGAACAGTGCCTAAATGCAGGGTCTTCTAATATCCTTTTAATGTAGATCTCAAGGCATATCCTGCAAGAATGAAATACAGAAAATAATACTTTAGACCAGTTATGCTCGAAATAATATGAGCAGAAAAGTAAAATTATTAACAACTGATAAGGCATATACCCTAAAAGATAAATGGACTCTTCCACAAATTAAAACACTATAGCTATGTCAAAACACAGAAGTTTGTATACAAAACAGTTGTATAAAGAACTGTGAATAAAACCTCTAAAGTTTAAACACTCCTTTCCTCTATGATCAATGCTTAAACGCAATAAATTGCCAAAGCAATATCATCTCCGAAATACAATGGAATCTTCCAAAGCATGCATGCGAAGATATTCGAAAAGGGAAATGCAGTATTCCATAAGGTGCAAGGATTAATGAAATAGCAATCATTAAACCATATTGATTACATTTTACAAGAAGTGTGTAATTTCCTGCCTGAAGAGTGATTTCTCCATAAGGTAAAGTTGAGCCAGTATATACACTCTCTCTCGGTGTGACCATGCATGTCACTCTGACTGATGTGTTCTGTGAGTGCATCGCAAAGTGCCTAAAAACACTAGTTTATAATGCGAGATAATTTGCAATCAATGTCTAATGATGCAAACCACTAAGCAATCAGGATTATTGGGAGACCACCTTCTCTTTATGCTGTAGTTGTCACTATAAGAAATATGCATTGGAAAATTGTTAATATGCTTCTTTCAGTCAACGTTTTTGAAAATATCTGAACAAATAAGGGATTTACAAAATATATCATAGATGATATATTGGGGATAAGGGAGTTATGTATCATATGTAATACAATATCATATAACAATCAAATCTAACATCATATTTGTTAAAACAACTGTTTTGTTAACTGAATTTCACACAGAAAATTGAATCAACTTTGGGAAAATTGAGGTCACCTGTCTTTTGTGAATAGAGATATTATAAGTGTTTCACTGTCGGTAAGATATGGTAAAGTTATATCTAAAGGGCAGTAACTGTCAAAGGTGAGTTGAGATTTACCATGTGCAGTACATCAGCCATATCATGACTAGAAAAGTTATACATAGTACATTTTAATATAGAATTATGTCATCAAAGGGCAGTAAATAAGTAAGCTATCAGATATGTTTACAATAACTCTATGTCATATATGGGCCCATATGAAAGGAACATGAATTCAAATGTTACCATGAAAAAAATATCTCTACTTGTTTTTAGCATATTTGTGGAGGTGTCAGATATTTCAGAACTTGTTAAGCCTTAATTATCACACAAGGAAATCAGTCAAATGATGGCTTAAAGTATCTTCAGATATCAAATGATAGAATAGTATTAATGTTATTTCCATATGAATATCACATAAAATGTATTGATTATGAAATGTCTAGCTGGTGTTAAATTGCAGTCATTTGTGACGAACTCGAGTTCGCTTTATGAGCAGTTGTCACCCTCTAGAAGGATACATAATGGCTTTTTATGGCCAGAACTACCTCAGACAAGAACCATAAGTAATAGTAGTACTCTTCTCAAAAACACTTGCACATTGCTGTTATTAAAGAACTTAACCTATCTGAAAAAATACTTCTGATAAGACAAATAGAGATATTACTTACCTTACCATAGGTCTATAGCATATTACCTCAAGCTTCGCTTAGTAGGAGATTTGACGGAGTTGAATTGCTATTCAATCTTGAATGGCTACCTAGCAATGGACGACTGTCATGATACGGAAGTATCTGGATCTCCCCACTGTGCAATTGCTATTCAATCTTGGATGGCTACCTTGCAATCGACGACTGTCATGATACGGAAGTATCTGGATCTCCCCACTGTGCATGCGCGCAGACTTCACGAGAACTTCACTTTCACTTCAAGTGTCGTCTGATCGAGAAGTGTTTGGGTTGCTAGATTTATTTTTCTAATAAAATTTGACCATACTACGCTTTTGCACTGATTCCTTTCAGGGTTTTTGTGTGTGGTATGTATATTTTTCAATCTTTGTGTCGATTTTAACGATTATTTTCGTTACTGTACACTTGTCGGCTACCTTGTAAGAGACATGGTAATGTGTCTCCTATTTTCGTTGTTGCCTCCATAATTTGTTACCAGATCGGTTTCAATTGTTAGTGGACTGTTTCTATGGATAGTTATGTCAGCTGTATCTAAGCTTTGTATTACTTAGCGCTGTATTTAGTGTAAATTTTGTTGTTCCTTTTTGAAGAGGCAGCTATCTCACTTGTCTATTGCAAGCATGCTGCTGCATGGGTGAGTGGAGCAGTCCATTATGTGGCAGGGGTATTTTTCTTCTACCCTTTTTATCACATTGTTATTTCGGTTTATTACAGTTGTTGTGCATGACATGTCCCTTTTGTGAAGTTTGCAAAGACCTGAAGTCCGGCAAGGACCCGCACCCGCATTGTCCGGACCATGCTACTGTATCCTGCACCCTCCTCCATGTTGGTGACTATCTATTCCGGAGTTCAAGGCGTTCTTGGCGGTAGTGAGGAAAAGGAAGAAGCAGAAATTGTGGAAAATGTCACGGTCTCCTGCATCCTCTTCTGGTTTCAGATTATCTCTACCTTCTACGCCGGAGATACAGACAGCACTGGAGATACCTGAAGCGGCGTTGGATAATTCTGCTCGGGTGGAGACATCACTGAGACAATCATATAAAGCTTCCGATGCTGACGCCGATTCTGACACCGATGCCAATACTGATACCGACGCCTATGCCTATGCCGATTCCGACGCCGATGCCTACTTGACGCACCCAGAGGTGCAATGGATTTTAAGAGCGCTACTTTTACCTGCCCCATCGATGACGCCAGGCGCATTTCAAGAAGAGACGGCACCTCTGATCAGCGCTCCTCCGCTGATCCTGGATATTACAGAGATGATGCCGAGAGAGGAGGACATCCGATTACCGGCGCTGGCGCCTGTGGGCGCATCCCAAGTTTCTCTTACACCAAGCTTAGAGAAGTCGGCGCCAGGGTCAGGTGCACAAGCATTTGGAGCGCCACGGGGTGCCATGATGCTTACCAGTGATAGAAGCAGAACAGAACGATCAGGCATCAGGGAGTCACAAGTAGAGTAGTTCGTCCAGTGTTTGTTAGCGTCACCGTTCGCTGTCAAGGTCACTGGTTCGCAGGGGCAGATCCTTCCACCGCAGACGAAGGAATTGGCGTTCGCGGTCCTGGTCAGCATCACCTCCTCATGTCAGATAGTCAACACAGGAAGCAGACGCCGGAGCGCAAGTCGACCATTTCGTGGAATACTGATGAAGAATAATACTTCTCCCCAGACTATGAGGAAGACCCTGCACTTGTGGAGGATGAAGAGGAATCATACCTGCCATTGCCTGCTATGTACGATTGGATCGCTGATTGGCTCCTGGAGTGCCACTCCCCAGCGTCAGGGGTAGTCAGCACAAGGGCTATCAGGGTGGAACCCGACTTGACAGAGCCTAACGAGTCCCGATTGGAACATCTATCGTCGCTATTCCTATGGCAAGGCAAAGTGCATCATGACCTATTAGGACATGTCCGGACAGTGTTAGCGATGACAACAGTCGTGCACAGGATGGGGTTTTTGGATGTGTGTTCATGGCAGGAAGAGTTTAAACGGCATTTGATTAGAACTCCTCACAAGCCCTCTTTTGGAATGCCATTTCAGAGGTTTACAAGGAACATGCTGAATTAACGAACATGGAATTGTCTTTCTCAGCATTTGAAGCCTTCTCATCTGCTTTTTGTGATAAAACGGGAATGTGCGGCAGAGGGAACAGACGTTACATCCCGAGGAGAGAATCCGTCAGATCTGCCTTTAAAAAGAGATCGTGGCTAGGGCTTCTCAACAGCCTATTGTCGCAAGCCGTCAGTCACAACCAGGGACACTTCCACCACCCCCGGCAGAGGGAAGGGGAAGCTCCCCTATTCAAGACGTTGAGGGTGTCACCTGTCACAACTAGGACCTCCCGCCCCCAGCTGTGCCAGTTTTCCCTACACCAGTAGACTGGGCATCATCTGGAGGAATTGGTCCATCCTGAAGGATCCCTATGTTACCAGTATTCTAAAGAAGGGCTACAAACTACTGGTCTTACAGCCCCCACCGTTGACATCTCAGCTGGCGACATGGGTGTATTCACAGGCGCAGCATCATTTGTTGAGGGACAACATCGAAGTATTGTTGGGGAAGTGAGCCATCGAGGAAGGGCTAGACCCACACCTCTCACCAGGGTTCTACTCTCCGGTCTTCCTCATTCCCAAGAAAGACTCCGACAAACTCCGCATGATTCACAACATGGCAGCGTTCAATGATCATTACTTGATAAAACCTCTGCACGTCCCCATCTACCCGGCTCACGGGAAGTTTCTGAGGTTTGTCGACATTACCAGACATTACATAGACAACTGCCTGCTCAACCAGTTCGAACCTCAGTTGCTACGCAGACAGCTAGACTTTGCCATCCGTCTCCTAGAGCAGTTAGGGTGGATAATCAACCGGGAGAAGTTGCAGTTGCATCCCACGCAGGAGTTGGTGTTTATCGGGGGCCTGTTCCAGACACAGTACGACCGTGTTCGAATCGCCCTCAGCCGATGGGAGAAGACTGTCAGAGCGATGGGACTGTCAGAACCGTTCTAAGAGAGTGGCAGTCTCTGTTGGGCCTACTGATGTCAGCGCAGGACTTAACGCGCAGGGGATGCCTGATGCTATGACCGTTACAGAGGTACCTCCTCCCGTACATACAGGCAGACACAGAGTTTGTTTGACCAAGTTTGTGCAGGATCACGAACTGGATCAGATGTTTCGCTAGCCAGCATCTTAGACACAAACGACTTTGAAAACAGTTATTCCAGAAATGTTCTAGCTGATGCGCTCTTGCGACCAGGGAAGCGACTGAGTGGATGCCTCACCCCGAGATATTTTGCCTCATAATCACGGGCACACGCGGATAGACCTGTACTAGTACCAGCGGTAGTGGCGAAACTCAAACTCACGGTGAGGATCCGTCTGCTTTTGGTCGTGCCCTGGTGGCCAGCGAGGACCTAGTTCCCAGAATTGTGCCACCTTGCAGAAAGAGATCTGTTTCGGCTTCCAGAGTGGGATCAGTTGCTGTGCCATCCCCCCAGTCAGACACTGCACCCAGACCCGGCACGGTTTCATCTATGCGCCTGGACCATTTGCAAAGGACTTTGAGGGCCAAGGGATACTCATCTCAAGTGGCAAAGATCACTGCCTGGGAGCTTCCACCTGATCACTCTATGATGACAAGTGGCTACATTTGAGAAGTTCTGCGCCCAAAAGTCACAAGACTCACTGTTAGCGTCACCCCAATTCCTGGCCGAGTTTTTATGTTACTTGCAGTGCTCAAGGAAGCTCAGGGCAGAATTGGTCGCTATGTTAAAGCTGGAGGCGTTCAAGCTGGAGGACCAAAAGGTTAAGTTCTGGCTGCCAGCGTGGGACCTGAATGTTGTGCTACAGCACTTGAGAGGTTGTCCTTACAAGCTGCTGTACAGGGTTGTTTCAAAGGCATTTAGAAGTTGGAGGAATCAAACTAAAAGTGCTTTATGGTTCAACTTCTTTATTATACAAGGTCACAACATTTCAAGACAGGTTCTAGTCTCTTCTTCAGGTGAAGATGGCGTTGATGGCGTTGATGGCGAGGTAGTCATTCAAGATTGAATAGCAATTCAACTCCGTCAGATCTCCTACTAAGCCAAGCTTGAGGTAATATGCTATAGACCTATGGTAAGGTAAGTATTTAAATATTTGGATTTTAACAAATTTTGTTTGTTCTGAAATTTATGAATATTCCGGGGTAGAATAGGTCTTCAGCAACCCATGCTTGCCATAAAAGGCGACTATGCTTGTCGTAAGAGGCGGCTACTGGGATTGGGTGGTAAAATACCTTTCTTTAATATATTGATAATTCAAAATCAAGGTGCAAACTGGTGTTATTCATATTTTGTCTGAAGGAAAGGGTGTCAAAATTCATTATTTCCAAGGTGAATTCTACGGGTGAAGATGAATCATTTCAAAAGTCATGAGCAAGAGTCAACTCTGAAACTTTGTGGTAAAGAATAAAAAGAAATTGTTGTCCATAAAATATGTCATGTATTAATGTTTTAATACTTCAGTGACTGCTACCACTTGCATAATCATTGTAAACACATATTGTATATCAAGTGTATTTGATATCTGTATAACCCAGCAAGTTCACATTATGTCTCTTTTTTATCTTGAAAAGTGTGTCTGCAGCAAAAGAATAGGCTTCTGCATCAATCGCTGATTACAAATGCAAGAGACTTTAAATTATGTTGTTTATGGTATGAAAAGGTTTAGAAGTATAGCTTAATTTTGGACCATTGTTAATTCCAGCAACCCATGCAAAAGTCACTTAAGAGAATCTCTAAGACTTCTGCTCCATCATTTTCCCGAGACAGTCCTAGACCTGCCACCATCATGTCAAGACCACCCACCATCACCTCAGTTTCCAGAGCAGCTACCACCATGGCAGTCTCCAGACCATCAAGATCAGTCTCAAACCATGTCATTCACAACAAGTTCCCAGCTGGCACACCTCTTATACATAAACCAGTAAGGAAGTATGGAGCAGCCGTTCCCCGGAAACCACCAGTAACCAGACAGGCAGCACCAGCAGCACCAGCAGCACCAGCAAGGACACACATCTTCTCCTCCGCTGCAGCAGCAGCTGCTGACCCCACTCACAGCCCACCTAAAGTTCTGTGCACAGAAACACTGCTCCAATACCACCCTGAACATGCTGAGAAAGGTGATGCATGTAGGAGTCGAGTAGCACAGGTTGATCTGCCTACCTGTCATATTTTGGTGTATTTTGTACAATGTTTATCATTAAAATACAATTTTATGCCCACATAACAGATTGTACCGCGATTGAGTTACATTTGTCAAAAAACAGTTTCATTTCACGCTGAAGTTCACACTGAATGTTTATCATTGCCATCAACACGCACATGATACCTGAGTCCTACCCATTCCCATTGCTTATGAATGGCAACAGCATGGCTGATCAAGCCATTGACAAACCCCAGGATTCGAAAATCTGAAAATTATCCTTCAATCAAAAGTTTTTTGAGAAATAAACTTCCATCTCTGGAATAAGTAGGTCAACTAAAGGAGCCAAGTATGTGTATTGTACATGTTGCCATGCAGACATTAATATTGCGCATTTGGGAGACATGCTGGGAGGTGCCAGATTATATTCCTTATGAATATTGTATACTTCTACACCTCAAAATACACTTTTTAGCCACCATGAATACTCTTTGAAGGAAAGTGTGGTAGGCGGGTCTGGTAACATGATATGTGGAGTTTGCAGTGTGAAGAATTCCAGTTATTACTAACATTAGTGTTGCATGTTGACAACCATGCTGAAGAAATGTATATTTGTCCTTATCCTGTCTCATGCTTATTATGCTTGTCTCCTTCGTCTACAAGAATGATAGTGGAATACTTGAATCCTTTGTAGTTCCTTTTGAAGAGGATGTAAAAGTACACTCACTCACGAATTGCCTCCCTTGCATACTTTCCCACCCAGACAGTCATATCACCAACCATGCTTGCCCTGGTGGATGGTTGTGGGAGCATGGGAGTCTCTATATGGGACCATATCCTCTTGTTTTTTTTATCCCTGTATCCAAATTTTGCTGTATATGGTCTTTGCTCTGTATTCATATTGATTGTATATAGAGATTTTGTCACCTTTTATGTATTTTATGATATTTGTCATCACTTGTACTTTTGGTTTCATTTGATGAAATCATGTTCTCGTAGGTGGGAATGAGGCAGTTGTTATTCCCCATTTATAAAATAAACGAAAAGTCAAAAAAATTATGTCTGAGCATTTAATGCACCCAAACTGAAACAAAGCGGTAAAACCAATGAAAAATCCCTACACACTTCACATTCACCGATAATGTGAATGCTAAGACTTCTGTATAAAATGTCTTCCCGATAATGGAAGCTATTCTTAATTCTAATTTAACTGTAACCCCCAGGCTGGTACTCTATACGGACGTCTTTGTCCCGCAACAGTCATCTAACCAACTCCCAGCCTTCAACTCGTAAACGCTGTCGCCAGCTATATCCACGAAATGCACGGGATATTTCAACCCACGTGCATGTACGCACAGCGACAGGTGCATTCGGGCGCGTTAACCCACGTTACAAACGAAAACATCAGTTTCCTTCTGTTCAGTAGGTATTGGCTGTCTGCAGCTGATCTGCACCCTAATGTCCCTCCAGTACTCTTCCAGATTTCGTTGCAACTTCTGTATTGATTTGTCAACTTCACAATTCAGTGATTGTTTGTTTTCTGTCCATAGACATTCTAAGGACAGGGTGAGGAGGTTTTCTCAAGTCATAACTGATAAATGTAGAGATACAGTTAGTAGCCGTATGCTGCAAACTACTGCTGAAATTCATGTTTCCTGTGGTTTGCCAAATTCAATAGTGGGACAGGCCGCTATACTGGTCTAATGTCTAAGAAGAGCTTGTCTTCATCTGAGTTGATGTCTTCACAAGCAAAGAAGACGTCGTCTTCAACTCTGTCACAGAACATCCCACTACAAGACTACACTTCAGAGGTCCCTCAATGAAGACGTGCCTCCTGTTGAAGCCGTAGTGAAGCCGAAGACCTCAAGTCAGGTGCCACAAACAGCAGCAGTGTCTCCTCATTGCTGCTGTGACACAGATTAGAGGAAGACTTAGACAGCGTTCTTGGATGTTTCTTCAACTTCACACCAGTTTCAGCAGTCTGCGCAGAACACTGGGGCCATTCATGAAGCAGTTCATACAACAGATGTCCCAGATGGAATGCTGGTTTGGATGGACCAAGAGGGACAGAAATTTCAATAAAATAAATAAATTCATCCTAAGGTCAAGATCAGGTTTGTTGACAAGAATTATTCTTAGGTTGTATATGGGCCCATTCCAAATAAGTTTAAAAGTATGATTTTCCACGTTGCCACATGTTTGGGGTCATACAAGGGAGAGACCTTGGAGTCAAAGTCATAGGCTTGAGGCATGGGTAAGAAGGTAGTAGAGGCAACGAGCCATGCCAGCTTTAAGAATCAGATTGTGGCAATTCCAAGTGGAAAGCGACTGGTCCTGGGCAGCCATCTGTTTTACTTTATTTTTGGCCTCATGGTACTGGTGCAGCAATTATCTACAGCAATTACCTGCAACAGATAGCCTTGTCTCCCTGAAGACCTGCAGTATCAGATACTACCTTGGAAATATGAAACATAAAGAGGGTATTGTATGAGTGCCCATATCATACCATGTTTACAACACCGAAGTTGTCAAATTGAGGAAAATAAACCCAAATCTACTTTCAAACATAGGCTAGCTACCTGTGGTTGCTGCATGTACAATGCAACATCATGTAAGAAATGTGACGTCATCTCTGATCACATCAAATCAAATCCCAATCACCAAACTGGACTTACATCACCATGCTTGGAAACAAATCAAACTGACTGCAGGAAATTCACATTAAATGCCAAATGTCAGCGATGAAGGACATTTCAATCCAACAGCCAGTATTGCTATTTTTAACTGATCTTAATCTCAATGTAAGCATCTCCCCTTACCAGACTTTTGCTTTGATTTCATCAACTCTGCCTCTCAGCTCCTATTCCTATGCCAGTTCACTGGTTGAACAGCCAGTTACGTTAATCATGTTGCTTTCTTTGTTTCACCCAGTATGTACAAGTCCCCTCCTCTCCCTTACGTTCTTGCTAGACAATGGTTTAAGAATCTCAATTTTTCCTTATCCTGAATCCTGCTTATTTGCTTATCTTCCCTTCCTTCTGAATGGTCAGTGGAAACGTGAATCCCTTTGAATTCCGGAGAAGTGAACATACAATCACTCACCTGGGCCTCTCCCTTTCAAATGGTAAAACTCACTCTCTCCTGAATTGCCCCAGTGGATGGTTGTGCAGTGTCTTCTTGGGTCCCTTCTTGGCTGTAATTACTCTTATTTTCTATCATTTAGTCCAAATTGTTGCTGTGATTGCATGTATAAATTTATTAACTATCATATTTGAAACATTGATTACCAAAAAATGTGTTAATTATATCCGTATTTATACCCGTTTCTCACCATATTGTAGGTCACTGTTAATTGTAAACTGTGCAGACATCACATTACGTGTGCTTATTTTTCACCTGGGGAGGCTTTCTGGAGTAGTTGAAAAAAGTTGAACAATCTATTACATAAAAGGACAGACATTCTGCCTACAGTGAAGTGGATCTTGCGAATCGCTTTGCTGATTTCTTTACTACCAAGATTGAGAACATCTGTGTCAACCTACAATAGAACCAGCCAAGCACAATGACTCCAGATAAAAAACTGGTCAGTGCTTTAGTACCATGAGACCAACATCAGAAAGCGAGATAGCACGCATAATAAAGTCATGTGAATTAGATCCGATACCCACATTGATCTTAAAATCTGTATTGGATTCTATCTCGCCTTCGTTAGTGGGTATGTTCAATACATCTCTGGCTGCATCTGAAATACCAAGTACATTCAAAATGGCTCTTATCCGTCCACTTACCAAGAAAACTTCACTTGATCCAAATGACATTAAAAATTATAGACCAGTGTCCCACCTACCTTTCTATCAAAGGTACTTGAGAAGATTGCAGCAATCCAAATCAAGGAACATCTGGATGAGAACAACTTGATGGAAGAGTTCCACTCTGCCTACAGAGAACACCAAAGTAGAGAAAGAGCAGTTTTTTCCTTTCTCATCTTGACAATCAGGGAGTAGTACTCCTTGTTCTACTAGATCTGTTTGCAGCCTTCGATACAGTAGACCATACTATCTTTCTTTCTAGACTTGAGAAGACTGTTGGTATCACTGGACCAGCGTTGAAGTGTCTTGAGTCATATCTAAGAAACAGAACTCAGTCTGTGAAAGTCGGTGAGGCCATTTCAGAAGAAAGGTGTTTATCATATGGCGTTCCACAGGGTTCAGTCCTTGGACTACTCTAGTTTATCATCTGTATGTGACCATTAGGTGATGTTTTCCAGAACCACTGCATTGACTTCCATTGCTCTGCTGATGACACCCAGAGCTGTATCGCCTCCAGGACTGTATCACTTCAGGACAAGATAACAAAGTTGGAAAGCTGCATCAGTGACATCAGAACCTGATGAGAATGAACTTTCTCAAACTAAATGACAACAAAACAGAAGTATTGATTCTTGTACTTACAGGAACGCATGACAGAATTCTCAGGGAACATTGGACCTGTGAATGTGCCTGCCTCTTCCCAAGCGAAGAATCTAGGAGTTGTTTTTGACTCCCAAATGATCATGAACAAGCAGGTCACCCACATGTGCCAGTCTTCTCATTACCATCTTCATCAGAATGGAAAACTAAGATGATATCTTTCAGATGAAACTGCCAAAACTCAAACAATAGTCATACCTCGTCTTGACTATGCCAATTCTCTTTTGTATTGGATAACAGCTTCCCTGATTCATCGACTGCAGGTTATACAAAACAAAGCGTCCAGGATAATACCTTGTTGTCCTCGAAGAGATCACATCACCCACAGGCTAAGACAACTGCATTGGCTACCTATTGCTAGACGCATAAAATTCAAGGTGCTCACCATCATCTACAAGTGCCTGAAGACTAACACCTTTGTGAATCTGTCATTCGTCCAAGTACAAAGCAGGACTTGAAACTGACACGAGTTTGCACCAGTTTCCGTCACATCCACTCACCCGAAAAAAGTGAATGTAGTTTGTTTGCAACCCACAGACATAAAAACATGTCATGTATATCACACCTGCCTAATTACATAATGTGGCAGAGACGGGACTCGGGAACACGAGTCGTAAATCAATTTCTTTTCATTATGTCGTATAGTCTGATAGGTGTTAAGTTCAAATTGCACGTGGTCAATGATTGAAGCTGTGTACTGCATGTTGTCTTTAGCAGACCGGCAGGCAGACATATAGGTGTGAATAAACCAGACACTGAGCTTTCTCTGAGACAGAGACTGCTCACCACAATCAACAAGTTTTTTTACGCAATGAGTGAGTAAATTATTTACTTGTTTGTGTACACAACCAAGATTAGACTACTGCTCACAACCTCAGACTCTGGGCATGCATACTGTTTCAAGCTCCGCGAACCTATTCACTGCACATGCGTTATGGACGCAGCGTAGCACATCTGTTGAAACCAGTTTTCCCCCTAGCGCTGGGGGAAATTTAGTGAAACGTTTGAACTCCGATTTCGCTGGGTTTTTTTTATCGTGTTTTTTTCAACTTTATAGGTGGAATTGGCATTTTTTATGATTTGTTTCGGTAAGTGCATACCGAAAGGTACCTGAATCTGCCAAGTTGTATTTTACGTTGCATGTGACCTTTGAGAAGGTATCCCAGCTGAGGGTGCTTATACGAGGATGTATGAAGAATGCAGTTGTTCCTGTAAACTGTCAATTATGGATGAACGGCTGTGGCAGTATCAGAAGACGGTTACTGCCGTAGAAATTTTATGAGAAGCTGCAAGAGCCAGTTGAAGTCAAAGTCACCGTTGACCAACAGTTCATTGGACCTTTCATATCCAGGCTCACAGAGAAGCACGTTGATAGTATCTATCAACATATCATTACAAGAAGCACTTGTAGAAGTACGTGATCAACACAGACTTACACCTCTGGTTATATTCTTCAAAGTTCCTAGTGGCTAATAGAACTCCAAGGGGAAGTTCCAGTTCATATACAATATGAAATACTTCAACAGAGAATACTTACATCACACACATCAAAAAGTGACAGATAGAAGAACATACTATCATCAATACCAGAATCCCTCAACAAGTTGATAAACATCAGAGCATAGCAGCATCTGTTAGGTGTGCTGACGTCGTCGCAGGATCTTACGTGCGAGCAAGACTGCAGTTAAGACCGTTATAGCATTTCCTGATAAAATATAAAATATCAATTTTATCGTAGAAATTACACTATTCTATAATGCCACTCACAAACATTTGATATTTTACCACCACACATTTTGTACACTAATGTAATACTTTGGTATCGATTTGTATTAATTTGTTAACTTCAGAATGCAGTTGTTAAGTTGTGTCTAAAAGGACTCCTCCAGAACACTCTATGGTATATAATGATCAAGCATCAAGAACTTCACTTTTATGTCTCAATGCACAATGTAACTAGTGATGGAGTGGTGCTGTTTCTCATTTGTATTTTTGCAAGTGACTTAAAAGGTTTATTGTTTGACTTTCTTTTAACTCTGTAATTTATCATTCTACACACAGATTTAAGTGTGTGCCATTTCCTGATTATAATTACATGATATATCCTTCATGTTTTTTCAGTTTACTGTAAGAATGACTCGTACATCCATGCTTGGCTACGGGGAGTGGAGGAGGCTGCATGTACAGAGAAAGGAGGGCAGCAGTTCAACGAGCCAAGCATTGAACTGTTACGGGATACTCAGGTGGAACACACAGGTAGTCATTCCCCTCTTTCGGAATACACAGACAAAACACACTTTTTGTTATCCCTTAGTAGTTATCCTCCTGTGCCTGTATGTTTGGGCAGGACACACAGGTAGTTGTTCCCCTGTTCCAAGATGTTTGGGCAGGACACACAGGGTTGTTATCCCCTGTGTCTGGATGTTTGGACAGGACACACAGGTAGTTATACCCTTTTGCCTGGATGTTGGGGCAGAACATACAGGTAGTTGTTGCCCTGTGCCTGGATGTTGGGGCAGGACACACGTAGTTGTTCCCCGGTTCCAAGATGTTTGGGCAGGACACACAGGTAGTTATACCCCTGTTTTAGGATCTTTGGGCAGAAGACATTTTAAGACACTTTATGCTTCTCTCGAGAGTAATACGGTCTGATGTACAGCTTTTTGTAGCAGTGTCACCTGAGCTTTTAGGATCGTATTACCTGTGGGAGAAGCGTACAGCATATTTTCTTACTGCCATGTCAAATGTACTAAATATTTTATGTTTGTGATTGCTACCGACTATGTGCCATGCAAACAAAAGGGCATCTGTTTCTTGACTGGATTTTTAACATCAGTGAAACATATTCTGACAAGCACATACCTGCTATGATCAGTTATCTTTAAGCTGAATGTGCAAACCACTCAATGTATAAACTAGTCTAAATAAAGCAGTAAAAGTCGGTTAAATATATTTGTACAAATTGAACACAAAACCTGCTGATTGAACAGTTTTCAAACTCTGGGCATGACGTGTCCTATTATGACGTCATACGATTGTTAGCACTTCAGCCTCACAGCAGAAAGCTTGGCGGTTATTGTGACAGCTGGTGATGTTTTTCCAGTTGTCACCCTCCTGGGGGTGTTACATGGAAACTACTTATGTCATTGACCAATGAAATTATAGTATTTTAAAATCTGGGTGCCACAGGGACATATATGTCCTTCCTCTTCAACCCTCATTTTGAAGTCCAATCAAATTATATATATAGCACACACACACATATACTTCATGGTTTTGAATTTGATGGGAATTTCCCTGTTTCTTGAAACCATCCACTATTATCTCAGACAAAGTCAAGTTCCCAATATATCCTTTCAAAATGGGCTACTTCATAAATGTCGCCATTTTTGACCCAGTAAGAAATTGTGATTCACTGCGATGTTTGCTGTATGTCTTGAAATGTGAAAATTGGATAATTACTGAGAGTATTGAATTTCAAAAATAGCATATAAATGATGAATGATATCAGTTTTTCATGAAATCACTAATAATAATTCTGTAATATTGCTAATGAACCCAAAATCGGTTGGGATGTTTTTGAAAATATGCTTACATGAAAGTCTAAGTGCGCTTTTCGCCATATTGGATAGTGTTTATGAAATCATGTTTTGCGGAGGTCGGTATTGAGATGCCAATTATATCACGTATATATCATATTCAGCTGCGACAAATAGATAACTGAATTTCCCATAGATTTTAGAATAAAATTACAACTGGTCTTTGTCACCAACTTTAACTGTCTAGAAAAATTACTTGAAAGATACTGGGGGTGAAAACGGACACTGTGTCTGAAAGGCTGCGCTTGTTTGAAATGTAAAGAAAAAAAAATTCCTATTTAACAGTCTGTTACATTTTCTGAAATTTTCCAACATCCAACCATCTCTTCATTGTTTGTAATGGTTCATAACCTATAGAAAATGCATAATGGCAAGATTATTGTTGCAAGAAATAGGAGATGAAAAATATATACTATACAATGACTTGATATTCATAAGAAATTGTCAAAGTTTCTGTGCAGTGTGATGCAATGACTGATGCAACATTACACAGTATGATCACGGTAATTATCAGCATTTCTGGCTTCTTCTCTTAGTTACAATGTAAACGATAAAAACATATAATAATACACAGGGAGTCTGAATGATTCTGATTCTGATTACTTACTTCTCATAATGCATGTACAAAAGATCCCATATCAAAGGAAGATTCCTCACAAAAATCTGCGTACCCTTGTCAGTGAGGCTGCCATATTGTAAGAAATCGGTCATCTGTGGTGATGTCATAAGTCAGCATAGTTGCACAAATTAGGTAATTTGTGTAAGACTGAGGTTGGTTGAACAAGAGTAAACACAATTTCCGTATCATTCTGGTTACGCTTTCAGTATTATGATGTAAATTTTGCGCATAGTTCAGATATTTTTTCACGAAACTAATTTCAGTATTTACATTTAGCCTTCTTCAACATCATATCATACATTAATATAGGGTATGCATTCTTTATTCCCTGAAAGGTTTTGATGGTGTGAATAACTTATTTTTAAACTTATCCTATCTCACGTTATGCATCTCAGTTCCTCCCTTCGACCATCTGTGGACTTGTACTTGTCATTCTCTTTCTTGTCGCACCACAATGTGGACGCGTGTTGTCTGAAGATATAAGTTGGAATTGCGAATAAACATGGGTGGATCGTAAGAGAAGGTATCTAAGAAGCATAAACGTTGCGGTCAATGTAATAAGAACTTCTCAGCGCTAGACCGTCACAACTCATGTGGATTGCATAAGCATTTGTGATAGGTTAGACGACAAGGACTTTTCAGTGTATTGGCAGGTAACTAATAGACGGTCATCTGATAGAGATTGTCGGCGAGCAGAATATGGGCTATCTGCTCATAAAAAGCCGAGGAAAGAACGACACAAATTAGTTGCTAGAGGGTCATCTTCAAAATCAGCAGATGAAGCTGTTTTGATTGAGGCCTCGGACTCATACCTGAGTGAGAATTTGAGATGATTGTTTTGTCCTAGTAATTCGATGTGAGTGAATTGTCGCCGCCACCACGTATGGTGGTTTTATCACAACCACAACCCTTAATTACGTCCGGCATCTATTGTGAAGATACCGCAGTATTCATCGATTCACTCGACAGATCCATTGACTCACAAACTCTCTAGTGCGATTCACTCTACCACTAAAGGCCACGATGTGGTTGCAGCTCAGCCGATTGAGTCCGATTCGGCGATTCACTTAAGTGGTATGGGTGGAATCGATTTGGCGTTTTCCTATCCACTTCACGCAAACACTTCAATTCACTCTGAAGTGATGCACTCTCAACAACAGTTTCGTTTGGATGCGGTGCTCACTCAACCACTTATGGCTGATTTGGCGATACACACTAAAGCGGCGTTTCCACTACAACAGGGCAGTCTCGGTTCAGTGCTTAACCATATCATTCCAGGGCAGCGCTGTATTCTGAAGCGTCGCTTTCTCGACAGCAGTATGGGTTTGATGCGGTGCTTATTCAGGGTGACTTTCGGTTCGGTGTTTGATCACAGAGTGGCTATTTCCCGACACATACAGTCGGCAGTGCGGTGGTTAGGAGTGTGCTTCTTGTGTCGATGGCTACTCCACATGTATTGACTGCAGCTGTCAAGGCATCGTTAGTAACTTGCTCTATGGGTTACTCAGTTCATTACATGGCGCTCTGCAGTTTACATCGATGCCTTTATCAAGGCCTACTTTGCCGGTCTCATGGGCGCCGGTACCGGAGACGGTAACATCGCAACCCATGGATTTTGATGCGTTTTCTGGTGCAAGTAGCTGCAGCAATACGGCAGCAAGCGCCTGATGCTTCTGTTACATTACCCTGTTCTTTTCCAGTTTGCAACTCGGTAGGTGTTCATCAGTCTGTCACCCTGTCTCCCTCATCTGACTGCTTGGCGAGTTCTGATGTCAGCATCAATGCGGTAGATACACCATCTTTACTGGCAGACGTGTTATCATCGTTCTGTATGATAGGCCGTGTTTTGTGCAGTCACTTGAAGGAAGCTAAAGCTAACCTGAGGAAGATAAAGGACGGTTTTAGCGCTCCTTGGTTCAGTCTAGCGTCTTCTCATGTGCACGGATTTTCATCTCTGATCCTTTCTCCATCTGTGGATGATGATATTTCGTTGTTGGGGTCTAAGCCCTTACCCTTTATCGTTGAGGATTATGAGTTGGTTCATTTAGACGGGACCTTTTGTAAGGTCATGGCTCCACTCAAGATGGTGCTAACAACGACAGAGGGAGTGGCTACGGGTGTGAGTCATGCGTCGACGCATCAGCAGGCGTATATCCGGGCAGCTATGGTCTTGGTGCAGGAACAGTTTAACATCATCGTGGATTTGATGATGCACATTTTTTCTCCAACATCACTGCTATGCGTTGGAGGGGACCTCTACAGCTATCTTCCTGGGAGGATAGGTTCCGGATAGATTTATTTCGCCAACCCTGGTCTGGTGGTTCACTTTTCGATAGGGCTCTTAAAGCTAACAAGGTCAGTCAAGATGTGCATCTACAAGTTTTGGTTGAGCTCCTGAAGTATCAGAGATGTTATGAACCCACCAACCCAGACTTGCGCTCAGGGACTGGATCCTCTTTTCAGGGGAGAGGAACAGAGGTCATGCCAATTGTCAGCGTCACTCCTCTGGCGCTCTGAGTCCATCAGGCATTTCCGAGCAGTCCTCCAACAGGAAGTCGGATAAGCAGTGACTGCATGACATCAGAGCACAACTGGGTACTTCCACCCCCAGTTGTGCCTATCCAGTCTTCACCAGTAGGCGGAAGACTTGGAATTTATGCACCAAATTGGATCATTCCGGAAGACCTTTATGTGTTAACCACTCTGTCCAAAGGTTTTCAACTCCCGGGTTTGGGGAATCCCCCCTTAACCCGGTTACCAGAACACAGAACATATCCAGTTCAGCAACTGGATGTCTTTTGAACCACTATAGATGCATTACTACAGAAGCTTGTGATAGGGTCCTTGGGACTGGCTCTAGTCGATTTGGGATGTTATTGCATGACTGCATTCAAGCCAAGGCCGATTCTGCTCTTCTTCTGCATCACATGGAGTTCACAATGCAGGTACTTCATCAGTTAGGCTGGTTGGTGAATCAGCTTGCGTTAGCTCTACCCAGGACCCTCCGCCAGTGGTAGGAACTCTTGGGTCTGCTGTAGTCAGCTCAGGCTTTTAACCTTCAGAGGTCAGCTTCAACTCTGGCCATTGCAATTGCAAGTGATTCTAGCTCCACATATCAGGAGGGGCGATCTGTCTGCACTGATTACGCTACCCATGGAGCTTCACTCTCATCTACTGTGGTGGATACAAGAGTTGAATGTTTGCGGCAGGGTTTGTTTAGAGCCGTTTGTTCCGTCTCATCACCTGTACGTGGATGTGTCTTTACACGGGTGGGGAGCTCACTTTCTCGATCAGCAAGCGGCAGGGCAGTGGTCTTTAGCAGACCGCACCTGTCACATCAATGTATTAGAGCTCAGGGCGGTAATCTTGGCCATCAGTCATTGGCAGGAACAACTTGTGGCAGTGGTTGTGTGGCACTTCAATCGGACTCTCTGTCATGTCCAAAGCATCCATCCCCAAAGGAGTGGAAGTTGCATCCAGAGGTGCTCAGGACTTTTTGTCTTCCATTGACGAAGCCGACAGTAGACTTACTTGCCACCAGATTCAATCATCAGCTGCACCTGTTCGTGTCTCCCCTCCCAGGGCCTGTTGGCTTGGAGGCAAGACGCTCTCGCAATTCCGTGGGATGGTCTCAACGCATACACGTTTCCACCAAAAGCCCTTCTTCCATGTGCTTCTCAAGCTGCGTACAACTGGTAGATACTGCTTTTGGTCGCGCTAACGCTTCATCTGTTCTTTCGGTGCTTTTACATCAGTTGTTAATTGCCAGAGGTTATTCTTTGCATGTTGCGACTGCCATCACAACAGCGCATCGTACTTCCACAAGATCTATCTACGGTGACAAGTGGAAGAAATTTGAATCATACTGCTGGATGAAAGGCATAATGTCTCCCGCTACGGCCTCACCTCAGGTGGTTGCAGAGTACCTTCGATCCTCTAGGAAGCTGAAGGGTTCTACGCTGTCTACTTACCTAGCTGCACTTAACACAGTTATTGCGTCGGCATCAGGTATGAAGATATCTACTGTCCCAGAGCTCCAGTCTCTCTTGAGATCGTATAAACTGGCTGACCAGTCACGGAAATTCCGACCTCAACCTTGGGATCTTTCCGTAGTACTTGCTCATCTTACATCGAGTGAGTATGAGCCCCTGAATGAGAAGGATTTTGAACATGTCACATTAAGGACCTTTTTTCGTTTAGCCTTGGCTACAGCTCCGCATATTTCCGAGTTGCTCTAGATGTCTCTCGGGTACGCTTTGAGAGGTCTTGACATGCTAGAGTGTTCCTTGGTTTGCGGTAAGACTTTCTTGCTAAGAACCAACTGTCAGGACAGCTGGATTGTACCTTCCGTATTCCTCTGCTGGCATCCATATTGGGTCCAGAAGACGCTGAAGATCTATCCTTGTGCCCAGTGTGGGCATTGAGGATCTATTTAGCTGCCTCTAAGGACCGATGTAGACTGCGTAATAGACAGTTAATTCCACTTTCGATGACTTCCACTGCAGAAGTGTCTTGTACAACTCTAGCCTTTCGGTTGAGGTCCACAATTCTATGGGCATATAGCTTTGCGAATCTTCGACCACCATCATCAGCAAGGCCTCATGAGATGCGGGTACTCGCTGGAAGTCTGATACCGTGTTTGCAGCTCACTACCTTCAGGATTTGGTTTTTTGGTCTTGGCACAGCAGGTGTCGTTGACCTGTCTAAGCAGATGAAGCAATTTCTCGTGTTCATAATAAAGATATCGATGTTATACATATCTTATGTATTTTTTCATATGAGCAAGTTCATTCTCACCTAGGGAACTAGGGCCTATTTCACTGTCATACTCATGGTTAGATAGCTAAACGGCCAGTTTTGTGTGCAGGCAGAGATGATCGACATTCTGCTTACTGACCTCTGCTCTCTGAGCAATTACGTCAGTGAAGCATTGAATTTCCGCTCCTAGGTCCTTTCTCACCTTTGGTAAGTTGGGGAAATTGGTACTGAATGTTGAACTAGTTGAGCAACCGGGCAGGTGTCTGTAGGGGGTAGTACCGAAGCAGGGACATGACAGATCACTGGGGTCACCTGATAAATCGTGGGGCAGTGAGGCCTACTTGCCAAACTACGTCCTTTTGCTCAAGCAAAAGCCAAGGGGTTTATTGAAGCAACCCATCACAAGTATGAAGTAGCTATCCGGAGTTGGTGCTTCTCCTGGCCTCCTTGTGGAATGCATCCTCGTGTGTGGCGTGTGTCAGAGGGTAATCTTCAGCCCTCCTGCCAACTGTGGGATAATGAATAAAGTGAGATTGGATAAGTTTAAAAATTTGGAAATTTTAACTATAAATTGTATATTTACATACTTATCCTATCTCACGCGATGGATGCCCACCCAGCCTGCCCCACTTCACAGGTTACAGGTAGCTCCAAGATGAGAATGACAAGTACAAGTCGTCATGTGATCAACTGAGACGACTGCATGTGCAAAATGATTGACAGCTGTCTATGGTGGGGGCAGAGGTCGGGTGGTCAGTGGCCAACTTAGCTGACAGCATGTTTCCACACGTGGTCGAAGTGAGGAAGAGAGATGCATAACGTGAGATAGGATAAGTATATAAATATACAATTTATAGTTAAAATTTCCAATTACATAACAAATTGATACATTTACTGTAGTACAACATATTTCAAACCTTTACACAAGTGTTAGAAGATCACAAGAAGCCAAAACTGCAACATGTACTTTAGCTGTGATGTTGTGATGTACATTCAGTACATTGAGGATCTAAGAACTAATCTATATATCCAAAAGGGTGATCCAAAGGACAATGACGACATTAGCAAACAGTGGTGTTAAAATACCCAAGTTCCGAACAACCGGGCCCAGTTAGTTATCACTCAGGTGACTATCCCCCTGTCCCATGATGGCCCTCAGAAAGTGGAGTGTCACCTTATGTTATGTAGACATGAGTTCAGTGTGCTAGATCTGTTCACTGGGATATGTGTTTTAGGTCTGGCCAGAAGGAACTCTGCCTCCTGCTTGTTGAAGGAAATGATGAATGCATTTAAATCCTCCTCCATGGAGAAAAGCCCAGAGCTGACAATTGTGAAGGAACTGCCATCTCTACCAAAGCATCCGTCTAAACCTGTGGACATCAAACCTGGTAATTTTTTTAATACATCTACATTACACTTCACTGGACTTTTTTTTCTCATCCTTGTCTTTGATTCCACAATTTTAGCTTGAGTAAGACATTTAAAGTCCCAGGATTGGTGTTATCAGTCTCACTAATGGTGCACCAAAATATACAGTTTATGTGGATATTGACACATACATATCTCAAAATTTAGGTAACTGCCTCATATTCCTTATGACTTTTGCCAGTTGTAATTTATACTATTTTGTATTTTGCGGTCATTTATTTGTTGTGGCCTTGAATTGGGTCATCTCACTTCATTACCCTATTGTGAGGAACTTCATTGATGTGAGATAGATGACACCAAGTCTTTTCCACAAGCCTTATCATTGTATGTGTGAAATATGATTCATTTATGGACAATGAAATTATATTGAAACATAGATGATGTTATGGTCATATTACAAACTCATTACAAATCTGTCAGTGTATTTACCATATGGACTACATTATGTAAGTTCCAAACTGCATATAAACAGCAAAAATATAATAATGCTGCAGTTATTATCCTTATAAGAGCAAAAAACTTTCACAAACTTTCAACCAGACAACAGTGCAGGTTAGATGAAAAAATTGCTAGCCCTGCCCAAAACTTACCGCCCACAAAAAATACTAATTTACTTCTCTACTGTATTTTTAGGAATGAATTAGTAATTATGTATTATATTGAAATATGAATATCTTCTTACACATGTCAAAATTTTGACCAGACAGTCAGGCAGGTAGGTTTGGGAATCTGGCAGTCTGTGTAGGCAGGTATTTTAATTGCTGGTAAGGCAATAATCATAATTTACACACACGTGCACGTACACATGCTCTATGAACGGTCCTTAAAAATTCCTCTCTCTACTGCTACGCCCTTCACTGACTACAGGTGCTTTGCAGGTATGCTTGGTGTAGTTGTTTAACCTCTGATATGACTGTTCTTGAATGACTATTCATTATATTTGTGGTATACTGTTTAGTGCCCAGTCGGCAATCTGAACAGACAAAGCGGAAGCTAAGGAAGTCCAAGATACCAACACCTATCAGAGGAGTGAGCACCTGCAGTTCTCAATCTGTGAAAGAATCTGGTATGAACATAATGAGCATTGCATGTTTGTTGTCAGTCTTACACTATAATGAAATCAGTAACATAGTGGGCATAGCATGTTTCTTGTCAGTCTTACACCATAATGAATCCAGTAACATAGTGGGCATAGCATGTTAGTTCTTAGTCTTACACCATAATGAAATCAGTAACATAGCAGGCATAGCATGTTTCTTGTCAGTCTTACACTATAATGAAACCAGTAACATAGTGGGCATTGCATGTTTGCTGTCAGTCTTACACTATAATGAATCCAGTAACATAGTGGGCATAGCATGTTAGTTCTTAGTCTTACACCATAATGAAACCAGTAACATAGCAGGCATAGCATGTTTCTTGTCAGTCTTACACCATAATGAAACCAGTAACATAGTGGGCATAGCATGTTTCTTGTCAGTCTTACACCATAATGAAACCAGTAACATAACAGGCATAGCATGTTAGTTCTTAGTCTTACACCATAATGAAACCAGTAACATAGTGGGCATAGCATGTTTCTTGTCAGTCTTACACCATAATGAAACCAGTAACATAACAGGCATAGCATGTTAGTTCTTAGTCTTACACCATAATGAAACCAGTAACATAGTGGGCATAGCATGTTTCTTGTCAGTCTTACACCATAATGAAACCAGTAACATAACAGGCATAGCATGTTAGTTCTTAGTCTTACACCATAATGAAACCAGTAACATAGTGGGCATAGCATGTTAGTTCTTAGTCTTACACCATAATGAAACCAGTAACATAGTGGGCATAGCATGTTTCTTGCCAGTCTTACACCATAATGAAACCAGTAACATAGTGGGCATAGCATGTTTCTTGTCAGTCTTACACCATAATGAAACCAGTAACATAGTTGGCATAGCATGTTAGTTCTTAGTCTTACACCATAATGAAACCAGTAACATAGTGGGCATAGCATGTTTCTTGTCAGTCTTACACCATAATGAAACCAGTAACATAGTGGGCATTGCATGTTTGTTGTCAATCTTACACCATAATGAAACCAGTAACATAGCAGGCATAGCATGTTTCTTGTCAGTCTTACACCATAATGAAACCAGTAACATAGCAGGCATAGCATGTTTCTTGTCAGTCTTACACCATAATGAAACCAGTAACATAGTGGGCATAGCATGTTTCTTGTCAGTCTTACACCATAATGAATCCAGTAACATAGTGGGCATAGCATGTTTCTTGTCAGTCTTACACCATAATGAATCCAGTAACATAGTGGGCATAGCATGTTTCTTGTCAGTCTTACACCATAATGAAACCAGTAACATAGCAGGCATAGCATGTTAGTTCTTAGTCTTACACTATAATGAAACCAGTAACATAGTGGGCATAGCATGTTTCTTGTCAGTCTTACACCATAATGAAACCAGTAACATAACAGGCATAGCATGTTTCTTGTCAGTCTTACACCATAATGAATCCAGTAACATAGTGGGCATAGCATGTTAGTTCTTAGTCTTACACCATAATGAAATCAGTAACATAGCAGGCATAGCATGTTTCTTGTCAGTCTTACACTATAATGAAACCAGTAACATAGTGGGCATTGCATGTTTGCTGTCAGTCTTACACTATAATGAATCCAGTAACATAGTGGGCATAGCATGTTAGTTCTTAGTCTTACACCATAATGAAACCAGTAACATAGCAGGCATAGCATGTTTCTTGTCAGTCTTACACCATAATGAAACCAGTAACATAGTGGGCATAGCATGTTTCTTGTCAGTCTTACACCATAATGAAACCAGTAACATAACAGGCATAGCATGTTAGTTCTTAGTCTTACACCATAATGAAACCAGTAACATAGTGGGCATAGCATGTTTCTTGTCAGTCTTACACCATAATGAAACCAGTAACATAACAGGCATAGCATGTTAGTTCTTAGTCTTACACCATAATGAAACCAGTAACATAGTGGGCATAGCATGTTTCTTGTCAGTCTTACACCATAATGAAACCAGTAACATAACAGGCATAGCATGTTAGTTCTTAGTCTTACACCATAATGAAACCAGTAACATAGTGGGCATTGCATGTTTCTTGTCAGTCTTACACCATAATGAAACCAGTAACATAACAGGCATAGCATGTTAGTTCTTAGTCTTACACCATAATGAAACCAGTAACATAGTGGGCATTGCATGTTAGTTCTTAGTCTTACACCATAATGAAACCAGTAACATAGTGGGCATAGCATGTTAGTTCTTAGTCTTACACCATAATGAAACCAGTAACATAGTGGGCATAGCATGTTTCTTGTCAGTCTTACACCATAATGAAACCAGTAACATAACAGGCATAGCATGTTAGTTCTTAGTCTTACACCATAATGAAACCAGTAACATAGTGGGCATAGCATGTTTCTTGTCAGTCTTACACCATAATGAAACCAGTAACATAACAGGCATAGCATGTTAGTTCTTAGTCTTACACCATAATGAAACCAGTAACATAGTGGGCATAGCATGTTAGTTCTTAGTCTTACACCATAATGAAACCAGTAACATAGTGGGCATAGCATGTTTCTTGCCAGTCTTACACCATAATGAAACCAGTAACATAGTGGGCATAGCATGTTTCTTGTCAGTCTTACACCATAATGAAACCAGTAACATAGTTGGCATAGCATGTTAGTTCTTAGTCTTACACCATAATGAAACCAGTAACATAGTGGGCATAGCATGTTTCTTGTCAGTCTTACACCATAATGAAACCAGTAACATAGTGGGCATTGCATGTTTGTTGTCAATCTTACACCATAATGAAACCAGTAACATAGCAGGCATAGCATGTTTCTTGTCAGTCTTACACCATAATGAAACCAGTAACATAGTGGGCATAGCATGTTTCTTGTCAGTCTTACACCATAATGAATCCAGTAACATAGTGGGCATAGCATGTTTCTTGTCAGTCTTACACCATACTGAATCCAGTAACATAGTGGGCATAGCATGTTTCTTGTCAGTCTTACACCATAATGAAACCAGTAACATAGCAGGCATAGCATGTTAGTTCTTAGTCTTACACTATAATGAAACCAGTAACATAGTGGGCATAGCATGTTTCTTGTCAGTCTTACACCATAATGAAACCAGTAACATAACAGGCATAGCATGTTTCTTGTCAGTCTTACACCATAATGAATCCAGTAACATAGTGGGCATAGCATGTTAGTTCTTAGTCTTACACCATAATGAAATCAGTAACATAGCAGGCATAGCATGTTTCTTGTCAGTCTTACACTATAATGAAACCAGTAACATAGTGGGCATTGCATGTTTGCTGTCAGTCTTACACTATAATGAATCCAGTAACATAGTGGGCATATCATGTTAGTTCTTAGTCTTACACCATAATGAAACCAGTAACATAGTGGGCATAGCATGTTTGCTGTCAGTCTTACACTATAATGAATCCAGTAACATAGTGGGCATAGCATGTTAGTTCTTAGTCTTACACCATAATGAAACCAGTAACATAGTGGGCATAGCATGTTTCTTGTCAGTCTTACACCATAATGAAACCAGTAACATAACAGGCATAGCATGTTAGTTCTTAGTCTTACACCATAATGAAACCAGTAACATAGTGGGCATAGCATGTTTCTTGTCAGTCTTACACCATAATGAAACCAGTAACATAGTGGGCATTGCATGTTTCTTGTCAGTCTTACACCATAATGAAACCAGTAACATAGTGGGCATTGCATGTTTCTTGTCAGTCTTACACCATAATGAAACCAGTAACATAGTGGGCATAGCATGTTTCTTGTCAGTCTTACACCATAATGAAACCAGTAACATAGTGGGCATAGCATGTTTCTTGTCAGTCTTACACCATAATGAAACCAGTAACATAGTGGGCATAGCATGTTAGTTCTTAGTCTTACACCATAATGAAACCAGTAACATAGTGGGCATAGCATGTTTCTTGTCAGTCTTACACCATAATGAAACCAGTAACATAGCAGGCATAGCATGTTTCTTGTCAGTCTTACACTATAATGAAACCAGTAACATAGCAGGCATAGCATGTTTCTTGTCAGTCTTACACTATAATGAAACCAGTAACATAGTGGGCATTGCATGTTTGCTGTCAGTCTTACACTATAATGAATCCAGTAACATAGTGGGCATAGCATGTTAGTTCTTAGTCTTACACCATAATGAAACCAGTAACATAGCAGGCATAGCATGTTTCTTGTCAGTCTTACACCATAATGAAACCAGTAACATAGTGGGCATAGCATGTTTCTTGTCAGTCTTACACCATAATGAAACCAGTAACATAGTGGGCATAGCATGTTTCTTGTCAGTCTTACACCATAATGAAACCAGTAACATAGTGGGCATTGCATGTTAGTTCTTAGTCTTACACCATAATGAAACCAGTAACATAGTGGGCATAGCATGTTTCTTGTCAGTCTTACACCATAATGAAACCAGTAACATAGCAGGCATAGCATGTTTCTTGTCAGTCTTACACTATAATGAAACCAGTAACATAGCAGGCATAGCATGTTTCTTGTCAGTCTTACACCATAATGAAACCAGTAACATAGCAGGCATAGCATGTTTCTTGTCAGTCTTACACCATAATGAATCCAGTAACATAGTGGGCATAGCATGTTAGTTCTTAGTCTTACACCATAATGAAACCAGTAACATAGCAGGCATAGCATGTTTCTTGTCAGTCTTACACCATAATGAGTCCAGTAACATAGTGGGCATAGCATGTTAGTTCTTAGTCTTACACCATAATGAATCCAGTAACATAGTGGGCATAGCATGTTTCTTGTCAGTCTTACACCATAATGAATCCAGTAACATAGTGGGCATAGCATGTTTCTTGTCAGTCTTACACCATAATGAAACCAGTAACATAGTGGGCATAGCATGTTTCTTGTCAGTCTTACACCATAATGAAACCAGTAACATAGCAGGCATAGCATGTTTCTTGTCAGTCTTACACTATAATGGAACCAGTAACATAGCAGGCATAGCATGTTTCTTGTCAGTCTTACACTATAATGAAACCAGTAACATAGTGGGCATTGCATGTTTGCTGTCAGTCTTACACTATAATGAATCCAGTAACATAGTGGGCATAGCATGTTAGTTCTTAGTCTTACACCATAATGAAACCAGTAACATAGTGGGCATAGCATGTTTCTTGTCAGTCTTACACCATAATGAAACCAGTAACATAGTGGGCATTGCATGTTAGTTCTTAGTCTTACACCATAATGAAACCAGTAACATAGTGGGCATTACATGTTAGTTCTTAGTCTTACACCATAATGAAACCAGTAACATAGTGGGCATAGCATGTTTCTTGTCAGTCTTACACCATAATGAAACCAGTAACATAGTGGGCATTGCATGTTAGTTCTTAGTCTTACACCATAATGAAACCAGTAACATAGTGGGCATTGCATGTTAGTTCTTAGTCTTACACCATAATGAAACCAGTAACATAGTGGGCATAGCATGTTTCTTGTCAGTCTTACACCATAATGAAACCAGTAACATAACAGGCATAGCATGTTAGTTCTTAGTCTTACACCATAATGAAACCAGTAACATAGTGGGCATTGCATGTTAGTTCTTAGTCTTACACCATAATGAAACCAGTAACATAGTGGGCATTGCATGTTAGTTCTTAGTCTTACACCATAATGAAACCAGTAACATAGTGGGCATAGCATGTTTCTTGTCAGTCTTACACCATAATGAAACCAGTAACATAGTGGGCATTGCATGTTAGTTCTTAGTCTTACACCATAATGAAACCAGTAACATAGTGGGCATTGCATGTTAGTTCTTAGTCTTACACCATAATGAAACCAGTAACATAGCAGGCATAGCATGTTTCTTGTCAGTCTTACACCATAATGAAACCAGTAACATAACAGGCATAGCATGTTTCTTGTCAGTCTTACACCATAATGAAACCAGTAACATAGCAGGCATAGCATGTTTCTTGTCAGTCTTACACCATAATGAAACCAGTAACATAGTGGGCATAGCATGTTTCTTGTCAGTCTTACACCATAATGAATCCAGTAACATAGTGGGCATAGCATGTTTCTTGTCAGTCTTACACCATAATGGATCCAGTAACATAGTGGGCATAGCATGTTTCTTGTCAGTCTTACACCATAATGAAACCAGTAACATAGCAGGCATAGCATGTTAGTTTTTAGTCTTACACCATAATGAAACCAGTAACATAGTGGGCATAGCATGTTTCTTGTCAGTCTTACACCATAATGAAACCAGTAACATAGCAGGCATAGCATGTTTCTTGTCAGTCTTACACCATAATGAATCCAGTAACATAGTGGGCATAGCATGTTAGTTCTTAGTCTTACACCATAATGAAATCAGTAACATAGCAGGCATAGCATGTTTCTTGTCATTCTTACACTATAATGAAACCAGTAACATAGTGGGCATTGCATGTTTGCTGTCAGTCTTACACTATAATGAATCCAGTAACATAGTGGGCATAGGATGTTAGTTCTTAGTCTTACACCATAATGAAACCAGTAACATAGTGGGCATAGCATGTTTGCTGTCAGTCTTACACTATAATGAATCCAGTAACATAGTGGGCATAGCATGTTAGTTCTTAGTCTTACACCATAATGAAACCAGTAACATAGCAGGCATAGCATGTTTCTTGTCAGTCTTACACCATAATGAAACCAGTAACATAGTGGGCATAGCATGTTAGTTCTTAGTCTTACACCATAATGAAACCAGTAACATAGTGGGCATAGCATGTTTCTTGTCAGTCTTACACCATAATGAAACCAGTAACATAGTGGGCATTGCATGTTTCTTGTCAGTCTTACACCATAATAAAACCAGTAACATAGTGGGCATTGCATGTTTCTTGTCAGTCTTACACCATAATGAAACCAGTAACATAGTGGGCATAGCATGTTTCTTGTCAGTCTTACACCATAATGAAACCAGTAACATAGTGGGCATAGCATGTTTCTTGTCAGTCTTACACCATAATGAAACCAGTAACATAGTGGGCATAGCATGTTAGTTCTTAGTCTTACACCATAATGAAACCAGTAACATAGTGGGCATAGCATGTTTCTTGTCAGTCTTACACCATAATGAAACCAGTAACATAGCAGGCATAGCAATTGTTTCTTGTCAGTCTTACACTATAATGAAACCAGTAACATAGCAGGCATACCATGTTTCTTGTCAGTCTTACACTATAATGAAACCAGTAACATAGTGGGCATTGCATGTTTGCTGTCAGTCTTACACTATAATGAATCCAGTAACATAGTGGGCATAGCATGTTAGTTCTTAGTCTTACACCATAATGAAACCAGTAACATAACAGGCATAGCATGTTTCTTGTCAGTCTTACACCATAATGAAACCAGTAACATAGTGGGCATAGCATGTTTCTTGTCAGTCTTACACCATAATGAAACCAGTAACATAGTGGGCATAGCATGTTTCTTGTCAGTCTTACACCATAATGAAACCAGTAACATAGTGGGCATTGCATGTTAGTTCTTAGTCTTACACCATAATGAAACCAGTAACATAGTGGGCATAGCATGTTTCTTGTCAGTCTTACACCATAATGAAACCAGTAACATAGCAGGCATAGCATGTTTCTTGTCAGTCTTACACCATAATGAAACCAGTAACATAGCAGGCATAGCATGTTTCTTGTCAGTCTTACACCATAATGAATCCAGTAACATAGTGGGCATAGCATGTTAGTTCTTAGTCTTACACCATAATGAAACCAGTAACATAGCAGGCATAGCATGTTTCTTGTCAGTCTTACACCATAATGAATCCAGTAACATAGTGGGCATAGCATGTTAGTTCTTAGTCTTACACCATAATGAAATCAGTAACATAGCAGGCATAGCATGTTTCTTGTCAGTCTTACACCATAATGAAACCAGTAACATAGTGGGCATAGCATGTTTCTTGTCAGTCTTACACCATAATGAAACCAGTAACATAGTGGGCATAGCATGTTAGTTCTTAGTCTTACACCATAATGAAACCAGTAACATAGCAGGCATAGCATGTTTCTTGTCAGTCTTACACCATAATGAATCCAGTAACATAGTGGGCATAGCATGTTAGTTCTTAGTCTTACACCATAATGAAATCAGTAACATAGCAGGCATAGCATGTTTCTTGTCAGTCTTACACCATAATGAAACCAGTAACATAGCAGGCATAGCATGTTTCTTGTCAGTCTTACACCATAATGAAACCAGTAACATAGTGGGCATAGCATGTTTGCTGTCAGTCTTACACCATAATGAAACCAGTAACATAGTGGGCATTGCATGTTTCTTGTCAGTCTTACACCATAATGAAACCAGTAACATAGTGGGCATTGCATGTTAGTTCTTAGTCTTACACCATAATGAAACCAGTAACATAGTGGGCATAGCATGTTTCTTGTCAGTCTTACACCATAATGAAACCAGTAACATAGTGGGCATAGCATGTTTCTTGTCAGTCTTACACCATAATGAAACCAGTAACATAGTGGGCATTGCATGTTAGTTCTTAGTCTTACACCATAATGAAACCAGTAACATAGCAGGCATACCATGTTTCTTGTCAGTCTTACACCATAATGAAACCAGTAACATAACAGGCATAGCATGTTAGTTCTTAGTCTTACACCATAATGAAACCAGTAACATAGTGGGCATTGCATGTTTGTTGTCAATCTTACACCATAATGAAACCAGTAACATAGCAGGCATAGCATGTTTCTTGTCAGTCTTACACCATAATGAAACCAGTAACATAGCAGGCATAGCATGTTTCTTGTCAGTCTTACACCATAATGAAACCAGTAACATAGTGGGCATAGCATGTTTCTTGTCAGTCTTACACCATAATGAAACCAGTAACATAGTGGGCATTGCATGTTAGTTCTTAGTCTTACACCATAATGAAACCAGTAACATAGTGGGCATAGCATGTTTCTTGTCAGTCTTACACCATAATGAAACCAGTAACATAGTGGGCATTGCATGTTAGTTCTTAGTCTTACACCATAATGAAACCAGTAACATAGTGGGCATTGCATGTTAGTTCTTAGTCTTACACCATAATGAAACCAGTAACATAGTGGGCATTGCATGTTAGTTCTTAGTCTTACACCATAATGAAACCAGTAACATAGTGGGCATAGCATGTTTCTTGTCAGTCTTACACCATAGTGAAACCAGTAACATAGTGGGCATTGCATGTTAGTTCTTAGTCTTACACCATAATGAAACCAGTAACATAGTGGGCATTGCATGTTAGTTCTTAGTCTTACACCATAATGAAACCAGTAACATAGTGGGCATAGCATGTTTCTTGTCAGTCTTACACCATAATGAAACCAGTAACATAACAGGCATAGCATGTTAGTTCTTAGTCTTACACCATAATGAAACCAGTAACATAGTGGGCATTGCATGTTTGTTGTCAATCTTACACCATAATGAAACCAGTAACATAGTGGGCATTGCATGTTAGTTCTTAGTCTTACACCATAATGAAACCAGTAACATAGTGGGCATTGCATGTTAGTTCTTAGTCTTACACCATAATGAAACCAGTAACATAGTGGGCATAGCATGTTTCTTGTCAGTCTTACACCATAATGAAACCAGTAACATAGTGGGCATTGCATGTTAGTTCTTAGTCTTACACCATAATGAAACCAGTAACATAGTGGGCATTGCATGTTAGTTCTTAGTCTTACACCATAATGAAACCAGTAACATAGCAGGCATAGCATGTTTCTTGTCAGTCTTACACCATAATGAAACCAGTAACATAGTGGGCATAGCATGTTTCTTGTCAGTCTTACACCATAATGAAACCAGTAACATAGCAGGCATAGCATGTTTCTTGTCAGTCTTACACCATAATGAAACCAGTAACATAGTGGGCATAGCATGTTTCTTGTCAGTCTTACACCATAATGAATCCAGTAACATAGTGGGCATAGCATGTTTCTTGTCAGTCTTACACCATAATGAATCCAGTAACATAGTGGGCATAGCATGTTTCTTGTCAGTCTTACACCATAATGAAACCAGTAACATAGCAGGCATAGCATGTTAGTTCTTAGTCTTACACCATAATGAAACCAGTAACATA